>NW_026600230.1:586203-636203 GCF_029448725.1 Salvelinus fontinalis
CCAACCGAGATACACAGAGATAGCAGGACCAACAGAGATACACAGAGATAGCAGAACCAACAGAGATACACAGAGATAGCAGGACCAACAGAGATACACAGAGATAGCAGGACCAACAGAGATACACAGAGATAGCAGGACCAACATAGATACACAGAGATAGCAGGACCAACAGAGATAGCAGGACCAACCAAGATACACAGAGATCGCATGACCAACAGAGATACACAGAGATAGCAGGACCAACAGAGATACACAGAGATAGCAGGACCAACAGAGATAGCAGGACCAACAGAGATACACAGAGATAGCAGGACCAACAGAGATAGCAGAACCAATAGCATTACAGAGATAGCAGGACCAACAGAGATACACAGAGATAGCAGGGCCAACAGAAATACATAGAGATAGCAGGACCAACAGAGATACACAGAGATAGCAGGACCAACAGAGATACACACAGATAGCAGGACCAACAGAGATAGCAGGACCAACAGAGATACACAGAGATAGCAGGACCAACAGAGATAGCAGGACCAACAGAGATACACAGAGATAGCAGGGCCAACAGAGATACACAGAGATAGCAGGATACACAGAGATAGCAGGACCAACAGAGATACACAGAGATAGCAGGACCAACATAGATACACAGAGATAGCAGGACCAACAGAGATACACAGAGATAGCAGGACCAACAGAGATACACAGAGATAGCAGGACCAACAGAGATACACAGAGATAGCAGGACCAACAGAGATAGCAGGACCAACAAATATACACAGAGATAGCAGGACCAACAAATATACACAGAGATAGCAGGACCAACTGAGAAACACTACTTCACTTCTCCCCCCCCCCCAAGACCAAGGAAAAAGGCTTGTCATGGATTTCTGCTCAGTTTCTTTGCAACACTGAGAAGGATTATCGTTGGGGTGGGAGGGTGTCGAGGACTGACACGGAGTATTTGTGCCACAACTGAAAACACACTGTGTTCCAAAGTCCATCTTCCACTGAGTTGAGTGATCAGGTTTGAGTGGTTAGTTAAACGTTTCAGACCGCCCTCAGTGCCGGCGCTATCGTTGTGCTACGGGACGTAAGACGATTGGCCCTCCAAAAGCAGAACACTGTAAAGGGAATAGGGTGTAGTTTGGGATACAGGGCCCCATGTTGTAAAGGGAATAGGGTGTAGTTTGGGATACAGGGTCCCATGTTGTAAAGGGAATAGGGTGTAGTTTGGGATACAGGGCCCCATGTTGTAAAGGGAATAGGGTGTAGTTTGGGATACAGGGACCCATGTTGTAAAGGGAATAGGGTGTAGTTTGGGATACAGGGCCCATGTTGTAAAGGGAATAGGGTGTAGTTTGGGATACAGGGCCCCATGTTGTAAAGGGAATAGGGTGTAGTTTGGGATACAGGGTCCCATGTTGTAAAGGGAATAGGGTGTAGTTTGGGATACAGGGCCCCATGTTGTAAAGGGAATAGGGTGTAGTTTGGGATACAGGGCCCCATGTTGTAAAGGGAATAGGGTGTAGTTTGGGATACAGGGTCCCATGTTGTAAAGGGAATAGGGTGTAGTTTGGGATACAGGGTCCCATGTTGTAAAGGGAATAGGGTGTAGTTTGGGATACAGGGTCCCATGTTGTAAAGGGAATAGGGTGTAGTTTGGGATACAGGCCCCATGTTGTAAAGGGAATAGGGTGTAGTTTGGGATACAGGCCCCATGGTGTAAAGGGAATAGGGTGTAGTTTGGGATACAGGCCCCATGGTGTAAAGGGAATAGGGTGTAGTTTGGGATACAGGGCCCCATGGTGTAAAGGGAATAGGGTGTAGTTTGGGATACAGGGCCCCATGGTGTAAAGGGAATAGGGTGTAGTTTGGGATACAGGCCCCATGTTGTAAAGGGAATAGGGTGTAGTTTGGGGAATAGGGTGTAGTTTGGGATACAGGCCCCATGTTGTAAAGGGAATAGGGTGTAGTTTGGGATACAGGCCCCATGTTGTAAAGGGAATAGGGTGTAGTTTGGGATACAGGGCCCCATGTTGTAAAGGGAATAGGGTGTAGTTTGGGATACAGGCCCCATGTTGTAAAGGGAATAGGGTGTAGTTTGGGATACAGGGCCCCATGGTGTAAAGGGAATAGGGTGTAGTTTGGGATACAGGGCCCCATGGTGTAAAGGGAATAGGGTGTAGTTTGGGATACAGGGCCCCATGGTGTAAAGGGAATAGGGTGTAGTTTGGGATACAGGGCCCCATGGTGTAAAGGGAATAGGTGTAGTTTGGGATACAGGGCCCCATGTTGTAAAGGGAATAGGGTGTAGTTTGGGATACAAGTTCCCATGTTGTAAAGGGAATAGGGTGTAGTTTGGGATACAGGCCCCATGTTGTAAAGGGAATAGGGTGTAGTTTGGGATACAGGGTCCCATGTTGTAAAGGGAATAGGGTGTAGTTTGGGATACAGGGCCCCATGTTGTAAAGGGAATAGGGTGTAGTTTGGGATACAGGGCCCCATGTTGTAAAGGGAATAGGGTGTAGTTTGGGATACAGGGCCCCATGTTGTAAAGGGAATAGGGTGTAGTTTGGGATACAGGGTCCCATGTTGTAAAGGGAATAGGGTGTAGTTTGGGATACAGGGTCCCATGTTGTAAAGGGAATAGGGTGTAGTTTGGGATACAGGGCCCCATGTTGTAAAGGGAATAGGGTGTAGTTTGGGATACAGGCCCCATGGTGTAAAGGGAATAGGGTGTAGTTTGGGATACAGGGTCCCATGTTGTAAAGGGAATAGGGTGTAGTTTGGGATACAGCGTCCCATGTTGTAAAGGGAATAGGGTGTAGTTTGGGATACAGGGCCCCATGGTGTAAAGGGAATAGGGTGTAGTTTGGGATACAGGCCCCATGGTGTAAAGGGAATAGGGTGTAGTTTGGGATACAGGGCCCCATGTTGTAAAGGGAATAGGGTGTAGTTTGGGGAATAGGGTGTAGTTTGGGATACAGGGCCCCATGTTGTAAAGGGAATAGGGTGTAGTTTGGGGAATAGGGTGTAGTTTGGGATACAGGGCCCCATGTTGTAAAGGGAATAGGGTGTAGTTTGGGATACAGAGTCCCATGGTGTAAAGGGAATAGGGTGTAGTTTGGGATACAGGGCCCCATGTTGTAAAGGGAATAGGGTGTAGTTTGGGATACAGGGCCCCATGTTGTAAAGGGAATAGGGTGTAGTTTGGGATACAGGGCCCCATGTTGTAAAGGGAATAGGGTGTAGTTTGGGATACAGGGTCCCATGTTGTAAAGGGAATAGGGTGTAGTTTGGGGAATAGGGTGTAGTTTGGGATAAAGGCCCATGGTTTTCAGCATTTTCTCTTTGAGCATGTAGCTTGTCCAATTAATAATCTCTTCAAAATAACAATATTTTTGGATAAGCCACTGAGGGTTAGTAACCCGACATCCACATTATTTCACTTTTTAATTCACAACAACAATTTGGGTCCCAGTTTTGTTACGGAGAACATTGATCTGACTGGCCCCGTGGTAAAGAAGCTGTCGTGGTTAGACTCGCTGGTGCGGAGTCTGACAAGGTTTTTAATTTGAATCAGGGTCCGTGCCACTTCCTCCTCCGGGGTGGGGGGGGGGGGGGGGGGGGAGACATGTTTTCCACCTCCGGGGGGGGGGGGGGAGACATGTTTTCCTCCTCCGGGGAGGGGGGGGGGGGGGGGGGGGACATGTTTTGATGTGACACCAGGGTCATGTTCATAGGGCACACTGTTGCAAAAAAAATTAAGACAAGCATGTCTGTCTTATTGGACAAATTCAGACAGTATCTCCTGTTTCAAAATGTTTCAGATTGTTTTCTTCTGTTTCACGCCTACTGAACATGACCCAGGCCTGGCAATTAGGCCATTGAACCGTTGGGCAGGCTCTGTTACAGCTCTGAGAGTTGGGCTGACTCAGAGACGTAGAGCAAGATAGGTAGAGGGACAGAGGCTGAGGAAGAGAGGAATAGAGAGAGAAAAGGAGAGAGAGACAGAGGCTGAGTAAGAGAGGAACAGAGAGAGAGAGAGAGAGAGAGAGAGAGAGAGAGAGAGAGAGAGAGAGAGAGAGAGAGAGAGAGAGAGAGAGAGAGAGAGAGAGAGAGAGGCTGAGGAAGAGAGACAGAGGCTGCGTAAGAGAGGAACAGAGAGAGAGAGAGAGAGAGAGAGAGAGAGAGGAAGAGAGAAAGAGAGAGAGAGAGAGGAAGAGAGAGAAGAAGAGAGAGGAAGAGAGACAGGGAGGCTGGGTTAGAGGCAGAGAGAGAAGAAGAGAGACAGGGAGGCTGGGTTAGAGGCAGAGAGAGAAGAAGAGAGACAGGGAGGCTGGGTTAGAGGCAGAGAGAGAAGAGAGACAGGGAGGCTGGGTTAAAGGTAGAGAGAGAAGAAGAGAGACAGGGAGGCTGGGTTAGAGGTAGAGAGAGAAGAAGAGAGACAGGGAGGCTGGGTTAGAGGTAGAGAGAGAAGAAGAGAGACAGGGAGGCTGGGTTAGAGGTAGAGAGAGAAGAAGAGAGACAGGGAGGCTGGGTTAGAGGTAGAGAGAGAAGAAGAGAGACAGGGAGGCTGGGTTAGAGGTAGAGAGAGAAGAAGAGAGACAGGGAGGCTGGGTTAGAGGCAGAGAGAGAAGAAGAGAGACAGGGAGGCTGGGTTAGAGGTAGAGAGAGAAGAAGAGAGACAGGGAGGCTGGGTTAGAGGCAGAGAGAGAAGAAGAGAGACAGGGAGGCTGGGTTAGAGGTAAAGAGAGAAGAAGAGAGACAGGGAGGCTGGGTTAGAGGTAGAGAGAGAAGAAGAGAGACAGGGAGGCTGGGTTAGAGGCAGAGAGAGAAGAAGAGAGACAGGGAGGCTGGGTTAGAGGTAGAGAGAGAAGAAGAGAGACAGGGAGGCTGGGTTAGAGGTAGAGAGAGAAGAAGAGAGACAGGGAGGCTGGGTTAGAGGTAGAGAGAGAAGAAGAGAGACAGGGAGGCTGGGTTAGAGGTAGAGAGAGAAGAAGAGAGACAGGGAGGCTGGGTTAGAGGTAGAGAGAGAAGAAGAGAGACAGGGAGGCTGGGTTAGAGGCAGAGAGAGAAGAAGAGAGACAGGGAGGCTGGGTTAGAGGTAAAGAGAGAAGAAGAGAGACAGGGAGGCTGGGTTAGAGGTAGAGAGAGAAGAAGAGAGACAGGGAGGCTGGGTTAGAGGCAGAGAGAGAAGAAGAGAGACAGGGAGGCTGGGTTAGAGGTAGAGAGAGAAGAAGAGAGACAGGGAGGCTGGGTTAGAGGTAGAGAGAGGAGAAGAGAGACAGGGAGGCTGGGTTAGAGGTAGAGAGAGAAGAAGAGAGACAGGGAGGCTGGGTTAGAGGTAGAGAGAGGAGAAGAGAGACAGGGAGGCTGGGTTAGAGGCAGAGAGAGAAGAAGAGAGACAGGGAGGCTGGGTTAGAGGTAGAGAGAGAAGAAGAGAGACAGGGAGGCTGGGTTAGAGGTAGAGAGAGAAGAAGAGAGACAGGGAGGCTGGGTTAGAGGCAGAGAGAGAAGAAGAGAGACAGGGAGGCTGGGTTAGAGGTAAAGAGAGAAGAAGAGAGACAGGGAGGCTGGGTTAGAGGTAGAGAGAGAAGAAGAGAGACAGGGAGGCTGGGTTAGAGGCAGAGAGAGAAGAAGAGAGACAGGGAGGCTGGGTTAGAGGTAGAGAGAGAAGAAGAGAGACAGGGAGGCTGGGTTAGAGGTAGAGAGAGAAGAAGAGAGAGGAAGAGACAGGGAGGCTGGGTTAGAGGTAGAGAGAGAAGAAGAGAGAGGAAGAGACAGGGAGGCTGGGTTAGAGGCAGAGAGAGAAAGAGAGAGGAAGAGACAGGGAGGCTGGGTTAGAGGCAGAGAGAGAAAGAGAGAGGAAGAGAGACAGGGAGGCTGGGTTAGAGGTAGAGAGAGAATAAGAGAGAGGAAGAGAGACAGGGAGGCTGGATTAGAGGTAGAGAGAGAAGAAGAGAGAGGAAGAGAGACAGGGAGGCTGGGTTAGAGGCAGAGAGAAAGAGAGAAGAAGAGAGACAGGGAGGCTGGATTAGAGGTAGAGAGAGAAGAAGAGAGACAGGGAGGCTGGGTTAGAGGTAGAGAGAGAAGAAGAGAGACAGGGAGGCTGGGTTAGAGGTAGAGAGAGAAGAAGAGAGACAGGGAGGCTGGGTTAGAGGCAGAGAGAGAAGAAGAGAGACAGGGAGGCTGGGTTAGAGGTAGAGAGAGAGGAAGAGAGACAGGGAGGCTGGATCGTATCAAAGTCCTCATGGTTCTGTTCCACTTTCAGAGAGTGCCATGCTCAAGGACACATCGAAATAGCCTTGTCGGCTTGGGGATTTGAACCTGGCAACCTTTTCAGTGACTGGCTCAACCACTCCAGGATACCTTATCTTGATTACTGTCCAGTCGTGTGGTCGAGTGCTGCAAGGAAACACCTAGTTCAGCTGCAGCCGGCCCAGAACAGAACAGGAAGTCTTGCTCTTCATTGTAATCAGAGGGCTGATATAGATACTATGCTGCCAGTCTCTCTCTCTGTTAAGAGTTGAGGAGAGACTGACTGCATCACTTCCTGTTTTTATAAGCAACATTAATGTGTTGGTTATTACAAAGTGTTTACGTAGTCAACTTACACACAGCACTGACACACATACAAGGCCCCATCAGACATGCCAACAGGGGTCACAAACTACTGGTTGGGTGTACTGACATGTGACCTACTGGTTGTCTGTACTGACATGTGACCTACTGGTTGTGTGTACTGACATGTGACCTACTGGGTGTGTGTACTGACATGTGACCTACTGGTTGTGTGTACTGACATGTAACCTACTGGTTGTGTGTACTGACATGTGACCTACTGGTTGTGTGTACTGACATGTGACCTACTGGTTGTCTGTACTGACATGTGACCTACTGGGTGTGTGTACTGACATGTGACCTACTGGTTGTGTGTACTGACATGTGACCTACTGGTTGTGTGTACTGACATGTGACCTACTGGTTGTGTGTACTGACATGTGACCTACTGGTTGTGTGTACTGACATGTGACCTACTGGTTGTGTGTACTGACATGTGACCTACTGGTTGTATGTACTGACATGTGACCTACTGGTTGAGTGTACTGACATGTGACCTACTGGTTGTCTGTACTGACATGTGACCTACTGGTTGTGTGTACTGACATGTGACCTACTGGTTGTGTGTACTGACATGTGACCTACTGGTTGTCTGTACTGACATGTGACCTACTGGTTGTGTGTACTGACATGTGACCTACTGGTTGTCTGTACTGACATGTGACCTACTGGTTGTCTGTACTGACATGTGTCCTACTGGTTGTCTGTACTGACATGTGACCTACTGGTTGAGTGTACTGACATGTGACCTACTGGTTGAGTGTACTGACATGTGACCTACTGGTTGTGTGTCTGTTCATGTTTTAAATGTATTGTAAAGTATTTTGTCTGTAATGTATTTTTCGTTGTGTGTCAGACCCCAGTAAGACTAGCTGTCACCATTAGCGTTGGCTAAGGGGGATACCCAGTAAGACTAGCTGTCACCATTAGCGTTGGCTAACCGGGATCCCCAGTAAGACTAGCTGTCACCATTAGTGTTGGCTAACTGGGATCCCCAGTAAGACTAGCTGTCACCATTAGCGTTGGCTAAGGGGGATCCCCAGTAAGACTAGCTGTCACCATTAGCGTTGGCTAACCGGGATCCCCAGTAAGACTAGCTGTCACCATTAGCGTTGGCTAACCGGGATCCCCAGTAAGACTAGCTGTCACCATTAGCGTTGGCTAACTGGGATTCCCAGTAAGACTAACTGTCACCATTAGCGTTGGCTAACTGGGATCCCCAGTAAGACTAACTGTCACCATTAGCGTTGGCTAACTGGGATCCCCAGTAAGACTAGCTGTCTCCATTAGCGTTGGCTAACTGGGAACCCCAGTAAGACTAGCTGTCACCATTAGCGTTGGCTAACTGGGATCCCCAGTAAGACTAACTGTCACCATTAGCGTTGGCTAACTGGGATCCCCAGTAAGACTAGCTGTCTCCATTAGCGTTGGCTAACTGGGAACCCCAGTAAGACTAGCTGTCACCATTAGCATTGGCTAATGGGGATACCCAGTAAGACTAGCTGTCACCATTAGCGTTGGCTAAGGGGGATCCCCAGTAAGACTAGCTGTCACCATTAGCGTTGGCTAACCGGGATCCCCAGTAAGACTAGCTGTCACCATTAGTGTTGGCTAACCGGGATCCCCAGTAAGACTAGCTGTCACCATTAGCGTTGGCTAAGGGGGATCCACAGTAAGACTAGCTGTCACCATTAGCGTTGGCTAACCGGGATCCCCAGTAAGACTAGCTGTCACCATTAGCGTTGGCTAACCGGGATCCCCAGTAAGACTAGCTGTCACCATTAGCGTTGGCTAACTGGGATCCCCAGTAAGACTAACTGTCACCATTAGCGTTGGCTAACTGGGATCCCCAGTAAGACTAACTGTCACCATTAGCGTTGGCTAACTGGGATCCCCAGTAAGACTAGCTGTCTCCATTAGCGTTGGCTAACTGGGAACCCCAGTAAGACTAGCTGTCACCATTAGCGTTGGCTAACTGGGATCCCCAGTAAGACTAGCTGTCACCATTAGCGTTGGCTAACGGGGATCTCCAGGAAGACTAGCTGTCACCATTAGCGTTGGCTAACTGGGATCCCCAGTAAGACTAGCTGTCACCATTAGCGTTGGCTAACTGGGATCCCCAGTAAGTCTAGCTGTCACCATTAGCGTTGGCTAACTGGGATCCCCAGTAAGACTAGCTGTCACCATTAGCGTTGGCTAACTGGGATTCTAAGTAAGACTAGCTGTCACCATTAGCGTTGGCTAACTGGGATCCCCAGTAAGACTAGCTGTCACCATTAGCGTTGGCTAACTGAGATCCCCAGTAAGACTAACTGTCACCATTAGCGTTGGCTAACTGGGATCCCCAGTAAGACTAACTGTCACCATTAGCGTTGGCTAACTGGGATCCCCAGTAAGACTAGCTGTCACCATTAGCGTTGGCTAACCGGGATCCCCAGTAAGACTAGCTGTCACCATTAGCGTTGGCTAACTGGGATTCTAAGTAAGACTAGCTGTCACCATTAGCGTTGGCTAACTGGGATCCCCAGTAAGACTAGCTGTCACCATTAGCGTTGGCTAACTGGGATCCCCAGTAAGACTAACTGTCACCATTAGCGTTGGCTAACTGGGATCCCCAGTAAGACTAGCTGTCTCCATTAGCGTTGGCTAACTGGGATCCCCAGTAAGACTAGCTGTCACCATTAGCGTTGGCTAACTGGGATCCCCAGTAAGACTAGCTGTCACCATTAGCGTTGGCTAACTGGGATCCCCAGTCCTCCTGGCTCTGCTTCCAGAGACTGGGACTGAATCAGAGTGTTATCACAGTCCTCCTGGCTCTACTTCCAGAGACTGGGACTGGATCAGAGTGTTATCACAGTCCTCCTGGCTCTGCTCTGCTTCCAGAGACTGGGACTGAATCAGAGTGTTATCACAGTCCTCCTGGCTCTGCTTCCAGAGACTGGGACTGAATCAGAGTGTTCTCACAGTCCTCCTGGCTCTGCTTCCAGAGACTGGGACTGAATCAGAGTGTTTTCACAGTCCTCCTGGCTCTGCTCTACTTCCAGAGACTGGGACTGAATCAGAGTGTTATCACAGTCCTCCTGGCTCTGCATCCAGAGACTGGGACTGAATCAGAGTGTTATCACAGTCCTCCTGGCTCTGCTTCCAGAGACCGGGACTGAATCAGAGTGTTATCACAGTCCTCCTGGCTCTGCTTCCAGAGACTGGGACTGAATCAGAGTGTTCTCACAGTCCTCCTGGCTCTACTTCCAGAGACTGGGACTGAATCAGAGTGTTATCACAGTCCTCCACGCTCTGCTCTACTTCCAGAGACTGGGACTGAATCAGAGTGTTCTCACAGTCCTCCTGGCTCTGCTTCCAGAGACTGGGACTGGATCAGAGTGTTATCACAGTCCTCCTGGCTCTGCATCCAGAGACTGGGACTGAATCAGAGTGTTCTCACAGTCCTCCTGGCTCTACATCCAGAGACTGGGACTGAATCAGAGTGTTATCACAGTCCTCCTGGCTCTACTTCCAGAGACTGGGACTGAATCAGAGTGTTACCACAGTCCTCCTGGCTCTGCTCTACTTCCAGAGACTGGGACTGAATCAGAGTGTTATCACAGTCCTCCTGGCTCTGCTCTACTTCCAGAGACTGGGACTGAATCAGAGTGTTATCACAGTCATCCTGGCTCTACTTCCAGAGACTGGGACTGAATCAGAGTGTTCTCACAGTCCTCCTGGCTCTGCTCTGCTTCCAGAGACTGGGACTGAATCAGAGTGTTCTCACAGTCCTCCTGGCTCTACTTCCAGAGACTGGGACTGAATCAGAGTGTTATCACAGCCCTCCTGGCTCTGCTCTGCTTCCAGAGACTGGGACTGAATCAGAGTGTTCTCACAGTCCTCCTGGCTCTGCTTCCAGAGACTGGGACTGAATCAGAGTGTTATCACAGTCCTCCTGGCTCTACTTCCAGAGACTGGGACTGAATCAGAGTGTTCTCACAGTCCTCCTGGCTCTGCTTCCAGAGACTGGGACTGAATCAGAGTGTTATCACAGTCCTCCTGGCTCTGCTCTGCTTCCAGAGACTGGGACTGAATCAGGGTGTTCTCACAGTCCTCCTGGCTCTACTTCCAGAGACTGGGACTGAATCAGAGTGTTCTCACAGTCCTCCTGGCTCTGCTCTGCTTCCAGAGACTGGGACTGAATCAGGGTGTTCTCACAGTCCTCCTGGCTCTACTTCCAGAGACTGGGACTGAATCAGAGTGTTCTCACAGTCCTCCTGGCTCTGCTCTGCTTCCAGAGACTGGGACTGAATCAGAGTGTTCTCACAGTCCTCCTGGCTCTACTTCCAGAGACTGGGACTGGATCAGAGTGTTCTCACAGTCCTCCTGGCTCTACTTCCAGAGACTGGGACTGAATCAGAGTGTTATCACAGTCCTCCTGGCTCTACTTCCAGAGACTGGGACTGAATCAGAGTGTTCTCACAGTCCTCCTGGCTCTGCTTCCAGAGACTGGGACTGAATCAGAGTGTTATCACAGTCCTCCTGGCTCTGCTTCCAGAGACTGGGACTGAATCAGAGTGTTCTCACAGTCCTCCTGGCTCTACTTCCAGAGACTGGGACTGAATCAGAGTGTTATCACAGTCCTCCTGGCTCTGCTCTGCTTCCAGAGACTGGGACTGAATCAGAGTGTTATCACAGTCCTCCTGGCTCTACTTTCAGAGACTGGGACTGAATCAGAGTGTTATCACAGTCCTCCTGGCTCTGCTCTGCTTCCAGAGACTGGGACTGAATCAGAGTGTTCTCACAGTCCTCCTGGCTCTACTTCCAGAGACTGGGACTGGATCAGAGTGTTATCACAGACCTCCTGGCTCTACTTCCAGAGACTGGGACTGAATCAGAGTGTCCTCACAGTCCTCCTGGCTCTGCTTCCAGAGACTGGGACTGAATCAGAGTGTTATCACAGTCCTCCTGGCTCTGCTCTGCTTCCAGAGACTGGGACTGAATCAGAGTGTTATCACAGTCCTCCTGGCTCTACTTTCAGAGACTGGGACTGAATCAGAGTGTTATCACAGTCCTCCTGGCTCTACTTCCAGAGACTGGGACTGAATCAGAGTGTTCTCACAGTCCTCCTGGCTCTGCTTCCAGAGACTGGGACGGAATCAGAGTGTTATCACAGTCCTCCTGGCTCTACTTCCAGAGACTGGGTCTGAATCAGAGTGTTATCACAGTCCTCCTGGCTCTACTTCCAGAGACTGGGACTGGATCAGAGTGTTATCACAGTCCTCCTGGCTCTGCTCTACTTCCAGAGACTGGGACTGAATCAGAGTGTTATCACAGTCCTCCTGGCTCTACTTCCAGAGACTGGGACTGAATCAGAGTGTTATCACAGTCCTCCTGGCTCTACTTCCAGAGACTGGGACTGAATCAGAGTGTTATCACAGTCCTCCTGGCTCTGCTCTACTTCCAGAGACTGGGACTGAATCAGAGTGTTATCACAGTCCTCCTGGCTCTACTTCCAGAGACTGGGACTGAATCAGAGTGTTATCACAGTCCTCCTGGCTCTGCTTCCAGAGACTGGGACTGAATCAGAGTGTTATCACAGTCCTCCTGGCTCTACTTCCAGAGACTGGGACTGAATCAGAGTGTTCTCACAGTCCTCCTGGCTCTGCTTCCAGAGACTGGGACTGGATCAGAGTGTTATCACAGTCCTCCTGGCTCTGCTTCCAGAGACTGAGACTGAATCAGAGTGTTATCACAGTCCTCCTGGCTCTGCTCTGCTTCCAGAGACTGGGACTGGATCAGAGTGTTATCACAGTCCTCCTGGCTCTACTTCCAGAGACTGGGACTGAATCAGAGTGTTATCACAGTCCTCCTGGCTCTACTTCCAGAGACTGGGACTGAATCAGAGTGTTATCACAGTCCTCCTGGCTCTGCTCTGCTTCCAGAGACTGGGACTGAATCAGAGTGTTATCACAGTCCTCCTGGCTCTGCTTCCAGAGACTGGGACTGAATCAGAGTGTTATCACAGTCCTCCTGGCTCTGCTTCTAGAGACTGGGACTGAATCAGAGTGTTATCACAGTCCTCCTGGCTCTGCTTCCAGAGACTGGGACTGAATCAGAGTGTTCTCACAGTCCTCCTGGCTCTGCTTCCAGAGACTGGGACTGAATCAGAGTGTTATCACAGTCCTCCTGGCTCTGCTTCCAGAAACTGGGACTGAATCAGAGTGTTATCACAGTCCTCCTGGCTCTGCTCTACTTTCAGAGACTGGGACTGAATCAGAGTGTTATCACAGTCCTCCTGGCTCTGCTCTACTTTCAGAGACTGGGACTGAATCAGAGTGTTATCACAGTCCTCCTGGCTCTGCTCTACTTTCAGAGACTGGGACTGAATCAGAGTGTTCTCACAGTCCTCCTGGCTCTGTTTCCAGAGACTGGGACTGAATCAGAGTGTTATCACAGTCCTCCTGGCTCTGCATCCAGAGACTGGGACTGAATCAGAGTGTTCTCACAGTCCTCCTGGCTCTGCTTCCAGAGACTGGGACTGAATCAGAGTGTTCTCACAGTCCTCCTGGCTCTGCTTCCATTCTTCAGATACATGTCTTACTAATCTGAGCCGACTCTGCTTCATCAGTTCACTGTGACCTGGCCGATAGGCAGACAACTGTAAACACCGCCTTCCCACCCAGCTCTTTATGATTTCAGCACGCAAGGGATGTACCTTTTATCTAACGGAGTTACCGTGACGTACGGTGCTCTTTACCGAGTTATGTTGTTTCCCTGCTATGAGGTGACCTCTCGTGTTGTTCCCCTGCTATGGGGTGACCTCTCTTCGTATTGTTTCCCTGCTATGAGGCGACCTCTCATCGTATTGTTTCCCTGAGGTGAGGTGATCTCTCTTCTTATTGTTTCCCTGCTATGAGGTGACGTCTCTTCGTATTGTTTCCCTGCTATGAGGTGACCTCTCTTCGTGTTGTTTCCCTGCTATGAGGTGACCTCTGTGGTGAGGTGACCTCTCTTGTTGTTTCCCTGCTATGAGGTGACCTCTCTTCGTATTGTTTCCATGCTATGAGGTGACCTCTGTGATGAGGTGACCTCTCGTGTTGTTTCCCTGCTATGAGGTGACCTCTCTTCGTATTGTTTCCCTGCTATGAGGTAACGTCTCTTTGTATTGTTTCCCTGCTATGAGGTGACCTCTGTGGCGAGGTGACCTCTCTTATTGTTTCCCTGCTATGAGGTGACCTCTCTTTGTATTGTTTCCCTGCTGTGAGGTGACCTCTCTTCGTATTGTTTCCCTGCTATGAGGTGACCTCTCTTCGTATTGTTTCCCTGCTATGAGGTGACCTCTCTTCGTATTGTTTCCCTGTGGTGAGGTGACCTCTCCTGTTGTTTCCCTGCTATGAGGTGACCTCTCTTCGTATTGTTTCCCTGTGGTGAGGTGACCTCTGTGGTGAGGTGACCTCTCTTCTTATTGTTTCCCTGCTATGAGGTGACGTCTCTTCTTATTGTTTCCCTGCTATGAGGTGACCTCTCTTCGTATTGTTTCCCTGTGGTGAGGTGACCTCTGTGGTGAGGTGACCTCTCTTCTTATTGTTTCCCTGCTGTGAGGTGACCTCTCTTGTTGTTTCCCTGCTATGAGGTGACCTCTCTCCTTATTGTTTCCCTGCTATGAGGTGACGTCTCTTCTTATTGTTTCCCTGCTATGAGGTGACCTCTCTTCGTATTGTTTCCCTGCTATGAGGTGACCTCTCTTCGTATTGTTTCCCTGAGGTGAGGTGACCTTATCACTCCAATGGCTTATTGGGGTGACCTCTCTTCGTATTGTTTCCCTGCTATGAGGTGACCTCTGTGGTGAGGTGATCTCTCTTGTTGTTTCCCTGCTATGAGGTGACCTCTCTTCGTATTGTTTCCCTGCTATGAGGTGACCTCTGAGGTGAGATGACCTCTCTTCTTATTGTTTCCCTGCTATGAGGTGACCTCTCTTTGTATTGTTTCCCTGCTATGAGGTGACCTCTGTGGTGAGGTGACCTCTTGTTGTTTCCCTGCTATGAGGTGACCTCTCTTATTGTTCCCCTATGGTGAGGTGACCTCTCTTCGTATTGTTCCCCTGTGGTGACCTCTCTTCGTATTGTTCCCCTGTGGTGAGGTGACCTCTCTTCATATTGCGCTGTAGGTAGCTAGCCTACATTAGTTTCATAGTTGGTCTAAATGGTATTATTGCCTATTGTTTCAGGATCATGAAAGAGGCGGTTTTGTGAGCAAGAGTTCACTCGAAGTTTACGAGATTTAAAAAGAGCTTGTGGCCTATGTAGGAGGTTATGGACTAATTCCACAAATATCTGGTTGGCTAGTTAGTTGAGTGTGTGTTGAGTGTGTGTGTGCGTGTTTAACTATACTTGTGGGGACTGGAAGTCTCCACACGAATAGTAAACAAACAAAAAGGTAAAATGGTATTTCTAGGAAGTTTAGAGTTCAGGCTAGAATTGTGTTCAGTGTTGGGAGCTAGGGTTAGGTTTAAGGGTTACGTTTTCGGGTTAAGGTTAAGGGTTATGGTTAAGGGTTATGGTTAAGGGTTATGGTTATGGTTAAGGGTTATGGTTAAGGGTTATGGTTAAGGGTTATGGTTAAGGGTTATGGTTAAGGTTAAGTTTTCGGGTTAAGGTTAAGGGGTAGGTTTAAGGTTACGTTTTCGGGTTAAGGTTAAGGGTTATGGTTAAGGTTAAGTTTTCGGGTTAAGGTTAAGGGTTAAGTTTAAGGGTTATGTTTTCGGGTTAAGGTTAAGGGGTAGGTTTAAGGTTACGTTTTCGGGTTAAGGTTAAGGGTTATGGTTAAGGGTTATGGTTAAGGGTTAGGTTTAAGGTTAAGTTTTCGGGTTAAGGTTAAGGGTTAAGTTTAAGGGTTATGTTTTCGGGTTAAGGTTAAGGGGTAGGTTTAAGGTTACGTTTTCGGGTTAAGGTTAAGGGTAAGGGTTTAGGGGTTAGTGAAAATAGGATGTTGATTGGGACTGAATTAAGTCCCCCACCAGGTTAGTTATACGTGTGTTTGTGTGTCTACAGGGCATTCGGAAAGTATTCAGGCGTATGGGGGTTACTCAGTACTTTGTTGAAACACTTTTAGCAGTGATTACATCCTTGATTCTTCTTGGGTATGACGCTACAAGCTTGGCACACCTGTATTTGGGGAGATTCTTCTCTGCAGATCCTCTCAAGCTCTGATAGGTTGGATGGGGAGCTGAACTGCTAAGAACTGCTAATAACCCAACCAACTATAAACCCACTGCTACCAGGAAGTACTGCTAACAACCCAACCAACTATAAACCCACTGCTACCAGGAAGTACTGCTATTAACCCAACCAACTATAAACCCACTGCTACCAGGAAGTACTGCTAATAACCCAACCAACTATAAACCCACTGCTACCAGGAAGTACTGCTAGCTATTAACCCAACCAACTATAAACCCACTGCTACCAGGAAGTACTGCTAATAACCCAACCAACTATAAACCCACTGCTACCAGGAAGTACTGCTATTAACCCAACCAACTATAAACCCACTGCTACCAGGAAGTACTGCTATTAACCCAACCAACTATAAACCCACTGCTACCAGGAAGTACTGCTATTAACCCAACCAACTATAAACCCACTGCTACCAGGAAGTACTGCTAACAACCCAACCAACTATAAACCCACTGCTACCAGGAAGTACTGCTAGCTATTAACCCAACCAACTATAAACCCACTGCTACCAGAAAGTACTGCTAATAACCCAACCAACTATAAACCCACTGCTACCAGGAAGTACTGCTAGCTATTAACCCAACCAACTATAAACCCACTGCTACCAGGAAGTACTGCTAATAACCCAACCAACTATAAACCCACTGCTACCAGGAAGTACTGCTAATAACCCAACCAACTATAAACCCACTGCTACCAGGAAGTACTGCTAATAACTCAACCAACTATAAACCCACTGCTACCAGGAAGTACTGCTAATAACCCAACCAACTATAAACCCACTGCTACCAGGAAGTACTGCTAGCTATTAACCCAACCAACTATAAACCCACTGCTACCAGGAAGTACTGCTAGCTAATAACCCAACCAACTATAAACCCACTGCTACCAGGAAGTACTGCTAATAACCCAACCAACTATAAACCCACTGCTACCAGGAAGGAAACACTAGCTATTAACCCAACCAACTATAAACCCACTGCTACCAAGAAGTACTGCTAGCTATTAACCCAACCAACTATAAACCCACTGCTACCAGGAAGTACTGCTAACAACCCAACCAACTATAAACCCACTGCTACCAGGAAGTACTGCTAGCTATTAACCCAACCAACTATAAACCCACTGCTACCAGGAAGTACTGCTAGCTATTAACCCAACCAACTATAAACCCACTGCTACCAGGAAGTACTGCTAATAACCCAACCAACTATAAACCCACCGCTACCAGGAAGTACTGCTATTAACCCAACCAACTATAAACCCACTGCTACCAGGAAGTACTGCTAATAACCCAGCCAACTATAAACCCACTGCTACCAGGAAGTACTGCTATTAACCCAACCAACTATAAACCCACTGCTACCAGGAAGTACTGCTAATAACCCAACCAACTATAAACCCACTGCTACCAGGAAGTACTGCTAGCTATTAACCCAACCAACTATAAACCCACTGCTACCAGGAAGTACTACTAATAACCCAACCAACTATAAACCCACTGCTACCAGGAAGTACTGCTAGCTATTAACCCAACCAACTATAAACCCACTGCTACCAGGAAGTACTGCTATTAACCCAACCAACTATAAACCCACTGCTACCAGGAAGTACTACTAATAACCCAACCAACTATAAACCCACTGCTACCAGGAAGTACTACTAATAACCCAACCAACTATAAACCCACTGCTACCAGGAAGTACTGCTATTAACCCAACCAACTATAAACCCACTGCTACCAGGAAGTACTGCTAATAACCCAACCAACTATAAACCCACTGCTACCAGGAAGTACTGCTATTAACCCAACCAACTATAAACCCACTGCTACCAGGAAGTACTGCTAACAACCCAACCAACTATAAACCCACTGCTACCAGGAAGGAAACACTAGCTATTAACCCAACCAACTATAAACCCACTGCTACCAGGAAGTACTGCTAACAACCCAACCAACTATAAACCCACTGCTACCAGGAAGTACTGCTAGCTATTAACCCAACCAACTATAAACCCACTGCTACCAGGAAGTACTGCTAATAACCCAACCAACTATAAACCCACTGCTACCAGGAAGTACTACTAATAACCCAACCAACTATAAACCCACTGCTACCAGGAAGTACTGCTATTAACCCAACCAACTATAAACCCACTGCTACCAGGAAGTACTGCTAGCTATTAACCCAACCAACTATAAACCCACTGCTACCAGGAAGTACTGCTAGCTATTAACCCAACCAACTATAAACCCACTGCTACCAGGAAGTACTGCTAATAACCCAACCAACTATAAACCCACTGCTACCAGGAAGTACTGCTAGCTATTAACCCAACCAACTATAAACCCACTGCTACCAGGAAGTACTGCTATTAACCCAACCAACTATAAACCCACTGCTACCAGGAAGTACTGCTAGCTATTAACCCAACCAACTATAAACCCACTGCTACCAGGAAGTACTGCTAATAACCCAACCAACTATAAACCCACTGCTACCAGGAAGTACTGCTATTAACCCAACCAACTATAAACCCACTGCTACCAGGAAGTACTGCTAATAACCCAACCAACTATAAACCCACTGCTACCAGGAAGTACTGCTATTAACCCAACCAACTATTAACCCACTGCTACCAGGAAGTACTGCTAATAACCCAACCAACTATAAACCCACTGCTACCAGGAAGTACTGCTATTAACCCAACCAACTATAAACCCACTGCTACCAGGAAGTACTGCTAATAACCCAACCAACTATAAACCCACTGCTACCAGGAAGGAAACACTAGCTATTAACCCAACCAACTATAAACCCACTGCTACCAGGAAGTACTGCTAACAACCCAACCAACTATAAACCCACTGCTACCAGGAAGTACTGCTATTAACCCAACCAACTATAAACCCACTGCTACCAGGAAGTACTGCTAATAACCCAACCAACTATAAACCCACTGCTACCAGGAAGGAAACACTAGCTATTAACCCAACCAACTATAAACCCACTGCTGGTCGCCTGCCAAGAAAGAGTTAAAACTTCTTAGAACTAGGGGGCGACATTTTCACTTTTGGATGAATTGGTGCCCAAATTGAACGGCCTCGTACTCTGTCCTAGATCATATGATATGCATATTATTATTACTATTGGATAGAAAACACTCTGAAGTTTCTAAAACTGTTTGAATTATATCTGTGCGTAAAACAGAACTCATATGGCAGGCAAACTTCCAAACAGGAAGTGAAAATTCTGAAATGGGTCGCTGTGAGGGGCATCGCCGATTCAAATGTCTTATATTTATGGATCTGTATGCACTTCATACGCCTTCCACTAGATGTCAACAGGCAGTAGAACGTGGAATGAAGCATCTAGCTTGATGTGGGACCGGATGAGAGCCATTGGAGTGACAGGTCAGGCAGATTGCCAGTTCTTGGTTACGCACACTGGGAATGTGATGTCCTTCTCTGCCATGGATTAAATAGACATGAAGAAATGCTCCGTTTGGGACGTTATTGGATATGTATTAGAAAAACATCCTGAAGATTGATTCTCAACTGAGTTTGACCAGTTTATTCGATTTGTAATATCACTTTTTGAAGTTTTCATTCATTAGCGTAAAGTTCTATGGACACGTGAACTACACATGCTAGCCAAAGTTGCTAATTCGACAGAAGTAATGGACATTATAAAACAAAAAAATGATTTATTGTGGAACTAGGATTCCTGGCACTGCATTCTGATGAAAGATCATCAAAGGTAAGGGAATATTTATGATGTAATTTCGTATTTCTGTTGACTCCAACATGGCGGAGAATGGCTGAGTGCTGTCTCAGATAATTGCATGCTGTGCTTTTTACTAAAGTTATTTTTTAAATCTAACACAGCGGTTGCATTAAGAACCAGTGTATCTTTAATTATATGTTAAACATTTATCTTTCATCAAAGTTTATGATGAGTATTTCTGTATTTCACGTTGCTCTCTGTAATTATTCTGGCTATTTTGAATGCATCTCTGAACATGGCGACAATGTAAAACCACGATTTCTGGCTATAAATACGCACATTATCGAACAAAACATACATGTATTGTATAACATGATGTCATAAGACTGTCATCTGATGAAGTTGTTCAAAGGTTAGTGATTCATTTTATCTCTATTTGTGGGTTTTGTGAAAGCTATCTTTGCTGTGAAAAAAATGGCTGTGTTTTTTGGGATATGGTGGTGAGCTAACATAAATATATGTTGTGTTTTCGCTGTAAAACATTTTAAAAAATCGGACATGTTGGCTGGATTCACAAGATGTGTATCTTTCATTTGCTGTATTGGACTTGTGATTTCATGATATGATATTATATACCTGTGGCGCTAGGCTAGGCTATGCTAGTCAGCGTTTCTGATGACGATGATCCCGGATCCGGGACGGGTGGTTCAGAGAGGTTTAAGGGGTTGTGAAAAACAACTGCCATGTCAGTTTACGGAAGTGTCTGGAACCTAACTTATAGGAACTAGAGAAGACACCTGACCTGATAATGCCATGCTAAAACCTTGCATCTTCCTCTGTGTTGGAAATAGGCACTATTCTCCTGTAGGCATTACAGATCTGGCGTTCGGTACACTGGGTTCCTCACACAATGTTGAATTCTACAAGATTTCTTGAAACTTCTACAAGTGTCCTTAGTTCTCTTTGTTTGAAATGTCAGGGGAAAACTGATGTCTGTCCGTAACATCCATTTGCTAGAAGTGTAAACTAAGTCATAGTGGTCGACTGAGGCCAGGGTTCAGAAAGCAGAGGACGGATGATCAGAGGGGTGGGGAGCACATGAGGGGGCATCTCTAAATGTAGATCTCAGAACACTACTCTGACTCAGTGTTAAAAAGATGTCAGGACACTACTCTGACTCAGTGTTAAAAAGATCTCAGAACACTACTCTGACTCAGTGTTAAAAAGATGTCAGGACACTACTCTGACTCAGTGTTAAAAAGATGTCAGGACACTACTCTGACTCAGTGTTAAAAAGATCTCAGGACACTACTCTGACTCAGTGTTAAAAAGATGTCAGGACACTACTCTGACTCAGTGTTAAAAAGATGTCAGGACACTACTCTGACTCAGTGTTAAAAAGATGTCAGGACACTACTCTGACTCAGTGTTAAAAAGATGTCAGGACACTACTCTGACTCAGTGTTAAAAAGATCTATAAACACCACTCTGACTCAGTGTTAAAAAGATCTCAGGACACTACTCTGACTCAGTGTTAAAAAGATCTCAGAACACTACTCTGACTCAGTGTTAAAAAGATCTCAGAACACTACTCTGACTCAGTGTTAAAAACCTGTTGGGACAAAAGTGCTAAAATCCCTCACACACACACACAGCAAACAACCATTTAGGAAGATGGGTGTGTGTGTGTGAAGGAAAAACCCCTTTTTAAAATGTTTTCTTATTAAAAGAAATGGATGAGTGATTTGAGTCTCTGAAGACAGTGTTTCATGTATTTCCCAGTCCCAATGCTTTGCCCTGGTTAATAGTGTCTCTATCAAGTCGGTGTACAATTGGCCCCAGCGTCGTCCGGGTTTGGCCGGTGTAGGCCGTCATTGTAAATAAGAATTTGTTCTTAACTGACTTGCCTAGTTAAATAAAAGGTTAAATACATTTATATATATTTTAAACGAAGTGGATATGTGATATAAACAGGACAGACGTGGTATAATGAAATGCCATTGACACATGGTAATACAGGCAGTCGTGGAGACAGTTGAAGGTCTCTCCTCCCGATGCTGTATCTGTACACAGGCAACGGATCTAATGGTCCCACTTAGAAAACCCCCCTCTGATAGTCAAGGTAAGTACTGGAGACTCGACAATCTCCCCAGCTGTCCTCCTGCGCCTGCTGCTATCAGTCCCAACGTCAGTGAGATGTCCTGAAGTCACACTAAAACACAGAACACAACCACTTAGAGAGAGAGAGAGAGAATGCAGCAGGGAAAACCCCTTTTAAAGCACTTTCTGAATGGGTTTAGCTACTTAAAATGTGCCGTCTGTCCCCTTGTTCATTTCTCCCCATAAATGTAGTCACTATTGCCAGCCAGCTATGGTGAGAGACAGTTAAAGGGCTCTCCTCCCGACGCTGTAGCAGCTACACACCGTTAAGGGGGTCTAATGGCCCTTCTGATAGTCAAGGTCACTACTGGAGACTAAAAGACACTGTCCTCCTGCCCATGCTGCTATCTAGAGGACATTCCTATGGTGTTAAATAAGGAGAGTTGAGAAAGAACATGGAGGAGGAGGAGGAGGAAGAGGAGAGGCAGGTATTGGCTCCCACTGACACAATAAAACACTCCTACACTGTCTTTCAGAGATATACCAGGAGAGAGAGTGTGTGTGTGTGTGTGTGTCCTCTCCACTGTATGTGTGGCCTAACATCAGTCTCTGTATGAGGAGAGATACGGTGTTCAGAGATATACCAGGAGAGAGAGTGTCTGTCTGTCTGTCGGTGTTCAGAGATATACCAGGAGAGAGAGTGTCTGTCTGTCTGTCGGTGTTCAGAGATATACCAGGAGAGAGAGTGTCTGTCTGTCTGTCGGTGTTCAGAGATATACCAGGAGAGAGAGTGTCTGTCTGTCTGTCGGTGTTCAGAGATATACCAGGAGAGAGAGTGTCTGTCTGTCTGTCGGTGTTCAGAGATATACCAGGAGAGAGAGTGTCTGTCTGTCTGTCGGTGTTCAGAGATATACCAGGAGAGAGAGTGTCTGTCTGTCTGTCGGTGTTCAGAGATATACCAGGAGAGAGAGTGTCTGTCTGTCTGTCGGTGTTCAGAGATATACCAGGAGAGAGAGTGTCTGTCTGTCTGTCGGTGTTCAGAGATATACCAGGAGAGAGAGTGTCTGTCTGTCTGTCGGTGTTCAGAGATATACCAGGAGAGAGAGTGTCTGTCTGTCTGTCGGTGTTCAGAGATATACCAGGAGAGAGAGTGTCTGTCTGTCTGTCGGTGTTCAGAGATATACCAGGAGAGAGAGTGTCTGTCTGTCTGTCGGTGTTCAGAGATATACCAGGAGAGAGAGTGTCTGTCTGTCTGTCGGTGTTCAGAGATATACCAGGAGAGAGAGTGTCTGTCTGTCGGTGTTCAGAGATATACCAGGAGAGAGAGTGTCTGTCTGTCTGTCGGTGTTCAGAGATATACCAGGAGAGAGAGTGTCTGTCTGTCAGAGGGATGAAAGGAGGACGCTCAGATCAAACATACTTTTCTAATTGTAGAAAACAAACGTCCCCAGAGACTCATTTTCTGCTCATGTTCATCCTAATGTGATTGATACAGGTGCTCTGTTCTGTTCCAGGTACAGTCTCTACAGTCCTGTCTCCTCTATTGTAGGATTGATACAGGTGTTCTGTTCTGTTCCAGGTACAGTCTCTACAGTCCTGTCTCCTCTATTGTAGGATTGATACAGGTGTTCTGTTCTGTTCCAGGTACAGTCTCTACAGTCCTGTCTCCTCTATTGTAGTATTGATACAGGTGTTCTGTTCTGTTCCAGGTACAGTCTCTACAGTCCTGTCTCCTCTATTGTAGGATTGATACAGGTGTTCTGTTCCAGGTACAGTCTCTACAGTCCTGTCTCCTCTATTGTAGGATTGATACAGGTGTTCTGTTCTGTTCCAGGTACAGTCTCTACAGTCCTGTCTCCTCTATTGTAGGATTGATACAGGTGTTCTGTTCCAGGTACAGTCTCTACAGTCCTGTCTCCTCTATTGTAGGATTGATACAGGTGATCTGTTCTGTTCCAGGTACAGTCTACAGTCCTGTCTCCTCTATTGTAGTATTGATACAGGTGCTCTGTTGTGATTGATATAGTTGGACATAAGTCTGTAGAAACAGCAGGAAAAGTGATTTTAATTGAAGAAATCTGTGATCTCACACATAATAGAGAGAGACAAGTGATGAATACAAATGTAAGCAAGGTTTGAAATATTTATGTTTTAAGTCAAACATTCTTTCTGTTTGGGCTTCTTGCGGTCAATTTGCAGTCCACAAATGATTAGTAATTATGTTCATGCCCTCCTACCAATCCGCTGGAGGAAAACAATCCGCCCGCGGCTGAGTCTGGTTGAAGAGTCCGCCTTTAGGGGGTCAAAATTACAACCAGGCTTCAATGAGTCCTCCGGTTTACTGCACAGCGCGCACTGCATACAAATAATAATACAAAATATGAACATGATAAACAAAGGTATCCAAGCAATAACAATAACGTATAAGGCTTTTGAAGGCAACTATGGCTTGTGTTAACTTTGATGTTTTGACCTGTATGTATAGACCTGTATGCAACATTATCGGTAAGTGACTTGTCTGATGTCTGAATCGGAGGGGTTGTGTTAAATGCGGAAGACACATTTCAGTTGAATGGATTCCATTGTGCAACTGACTCGGTACCCCCCCCCCCCCCCCCCCCCCTTTCCCTTTTGCCTACTGCGCAAAAAGCGACTGATAGTTGTTAAAACGGGAGTACCGCGAGTGTGTTGATATAACGGCAAAATATTGTCAAAATTCCGCTTTTAACAACCATCAGTATTGGTTAAAAGAAACGGCAACATATTAGTCAATAATTAAGTGTGTGCAAAGGGATCGTGTCAGGCGAAAATTATATGAAAGGTTTTACCATTGCATGTGCAGTCCCACATTCACTCTTATAGCGATTGGGTTATTACCCATCATTTGCAACAATGTCATTGAACGTCATCACTATATTTCCTTTGCGGTACCTCAAACTGTCGTGATGACCAGCCGAGGTAAACTTTTAGTATAAGTTGATTTTGTCTGGGCAGTGTCTGAACAACATCCTAAAACCTACTCTGAGCTGGGAGTTATTGTTGTCGGACCGGTTCTGTTCCAGGTATAGTATTGTAATGAAACAGGCAGGGAGCAGGTGTCGAACCCTCGACCTTCTAGCCCGAAGTCCGGCGCGCTATCCGCGCTTATAAACCCAGGGTCGTTCCAGTATCTACAGTCCTATCTACTTTCCATTGCATGTGTTGTAGCCTGAGCAGTTTCTTACACGTCCCAAATGGCACCTATTCCCTACAAGCTACAAACTTGACCAGGACTCATAGGGCATGGGCACTAATCAAAGTAGTACACCAGATCGGGCAGAAAATAGTTACATTTTATAGTTTATTTGAAAATTACAACTTTTCAAATACTCAAGGTAGTTAAATATAGTTTAAACTAAAATGCAACATTGTATTTTTTTTATATTCAAATACAGGTCTCAGAAAAACGATTTGAACTTATTTGGAATACCTTTAGGAAAACCAAACAATATTTGAATGTATTTGAATACATATTTAATTTAATTTATTTATCCTTTATTTAACTAGGCAAGTCAGTTAATTCTTTATTTATCCTTTATTTAACTAGGGAAGTCAGTTAATTCTTATTTACAATGACGGCCTACCAAAAGGAAAAAGACCTCCTGCGGGGACATGACCTGGGATTAAAATAAATAAATACAATATAAATAACATAGAAGTTATTTGAAGAAATTGAAATAATAACCAATATTTGATGGCTGCCAAATATTTGCTGGAAGAACCTAAAAACGACAACAGTTAGTTTGAATGAGTCTAAATATATGATCATTTTAACACACTGGAGCACTCTCAGATATTAATATACCATAAAGCCTATAATTAAATACATGAGGGACATAGAATCATCATAGTCATTTTGAAACGGCAAAAGTGGTCTAACAAATATATATATATACTGTATATATTTATTTATTTATTTTCTTCGCAATGAGTGAGCCATAACACACGACATCCGGTTCTTATTGGTATTATTATTAAGTGTAGTAACTTTGTGATTATGACGACAGCGTCATTGTTGTTAAGAGGACATAGAACGTTGGAAATGTCTTTATTATGACATCATAATGGAGTCATTACATAAAGTGGAATAAGGAACCGTCACAATTCTTTCTGTACATTAGTTGGAGAAAAAAAACTCAGCTCATTGCTATGCAATTATATTGCAATTACCCAAAATATTATGTAACAATATGCTGCTTTAAAAAAGTAATTACAGTTGTATTACACAGGCACCAGAACAGTTTAATGTGTTATTAAGTGTTATCGAGAACGCGAACAGTAACAAAATATGACTAAGTGTCGAAAGAAATATCACCAAAACTGAACGCGAACAGTAACAAAATATGACTAAGTGTCGAAAGAAATATCCCCAAAACTGTCGTCTTGAATCAACTACAGCCAAGGTAGGTGGATAATCATGTTCGTTTGTGTTCCTAGTAAACTGTCCCTTTTGAAGGGATACTTGGGGATTTTGGGCAAATTAGATCCTTTATCTACCTCCCCAGAATCAGATGAACTTGTGGAAACAAGTTGTCTGCCTGCAGTTTGAAGGAGGTTGCTAACTAGCGCTAGCACAATGGCTAACTAGCGCTAGCGCAATGGCTAACTAGCGCAATGGCTAACTAGCGCTAGCGCAATGGCGAACTAGCGCAATGGCTAACTAGCGCTACCACAATGGCTATAAGTATATGGGTATCTGCTAATATCCATACACTTCCAACCATTGCGCTAATGCTAGTTAGCAACCTCCTTCATACTAAACACCGAGACATAAAAATGGTATCCATGAGTTCATCTGACTCTGGGGAAGTAGATAAACTCCCGGAGTATTCCTTTAAAGATGGAATAGTGTGTTTGAAATAAGAACACTTAACCCTCAGATGGATAAAACGGTTCCAAGTTGGTTTTTGCTAAGCATCCAACTTGATGTTTATAATGTTTACAAAATGGCTTTGAATTGCGCTGCGGTATTTTCAGGTATCATAATAAATTGCAGCTTTCGACCCTTTCAGGGGCATGTTGAAAGAGTCATACTGTAGTTGTGTATTGTGTAGATCAAATATGACTGTCAGAGATTGGTTGAAGATTGAAGGCGGCCAATCAAAAAGTTTCAGAAAAGTAGTCACTTCCTGAAATCTGTATTCAAATAGTTTTGAAAAGTAGTCACTTCCTGAAATCTGTATTCATATAGTTTTAAGAGATTGGACAGGCTGGCTCTAATGGTGAGTCTCCATTGGTTTGCCAACACAAACTAAACTGCTGTGAAATTAACTGTGATGTAACTACATTGAAGACGAGCAGATAACGTGGATTTTTAATACAAAACTAACCCAGATTTAATGTGAATAAATTACAAAAAAAAAAAATTGTATCGTTTGTCTGTAAATCATTTCTCCGCTCTCTCAATTCTGTCTGCAAATGGTTAATTAGTACGGCATGTCCTACCCTTTAAGAGGCTACGTCCCAAACGACACCCCATGGGCCCTGGTCAATAGTAGTGCACTACACAAGAAATAGGGTGCAATTTGGAACACAGCCATAGATGAGGGGGGGGAGAAACAATAAACAAGCTGCATCTGAAATCTTATTAAAAAACCTGACGTAAGATTATTAAAAGATTAGCTTCACCTAGTTCCATCTCAGCACACTCTGTTTCTGTCCTGTGAACAAAGAGTCTTCAGTTTACACGGAGGCAGGAGAGGAGAGGCAGGGGTAGAGGCAGGAGAGGAGAGGCAGGAGAGGAAGGGATAGAGGCAGGAGAGGAGGGGTAGAGGAAGGAGAGGAGAGGCAGGGGTAGAGGCAGGAGAGGCAGGAGAGGAGAGGCAGGGGTAGAGGCAGGAAAGGAAGGGATAGAGGCAGGAGAGGAGGGTAGAGGAAGGAGAGGAGAGGCAGGGGTAGAGGTAGGAGAGGAAGGGATAGAGGCAGGAGAGGAGGGGTAGAGGAAGGAGAGGAGAGGCAGGAGAGGCAGGGGTAGAGGAAGGAGAGGAGAGGCAGGGGTAGAGGCAGGAGAGGAGAGGCAGGAGAGGAGAGGCAGGGGTAGAGGCAGGAGAGGAGAGGCAGGGGAGGAGACAGATTTAAATCACTCAACTGAATTGATTCACAGATTTCACACAATGAAATGGTCTACTTTTAGGATGGAACTGAAAATAGATATTCGATCATCACTTTGTATGTTTACAGACATGATCTTTCTGTTGTGTGTAAGTATTTAGAAAAAAAATCCACTTCTCTGATTCATTTAGCCCAACTCTCTCAGATTAACTAGGCTGATTATCCAGCGTCTCTCTTCATGACCTGAGTCACCTCTCCTGATCCCTTTGAGGTGTATTCCAGGGACGACACTGCCCCCCAGTGGTCTATTACAGTAACTGCAGGTTCTCAACACCAAAAGGCATAGGATTTTTTTTATTTAACTAGGCAAGTCAGTTAAGAGCAAATTCTTATTTACAATGACGGCCTACCCGGGGAACAGTGGGTTAACTGCCTTGTTCAGGGGCAGAACGACAGATTTGTACCTTGTCAGCTTGGGGATTCGATCTAGCAACCTTTCGGTTACTAGTCCGACGCTCTAACCCACAGGTGTCAAACTCATTCCACGGGGGGCCGAGTGTCTGCGGGTTTTCGCTCCTCTCTTGTACTTGATTGATGAATTAACATCACTAATTAGTTAGGAACTCCCCACATCTGGTTGTCTAGGGCTTTATTGAAAGGAAAAAACAAAAACCTGCAGACACTAGGCCCTCCGTGGAATGAGTTTGACACCCCTGCCCTAACCACTAGGCTACCCTGCCTGTCGCCCCCATTGTTCTCTGAAGTGCAACCAATAAATTTATTGATAGGTAAATTGTATAAAAACCTTTATTGAACTGACTGAAAAAGAAGACTCCCTTAAGTATAAATAAAGAGAGGTTTTGTTATATAACATTTCTGAATAGCGCAATTCTGTGACGAACAAATACGTTCAGACACAGCAGCAAGATAACATTTGGTCACAACAACAAAAAGTCATGTTTTATCCTCAATTAATTAAAAGTCCAATTATTATTGTCAGGATTGATGAGTGGCGTACCCCAGAATCGCGTCTTGGTGGTCTACCTCTTCTGGACCAGAATTATGCCTTGGTGGTCTACCTCTTCTGGACCAGAATTATGCCTTGGTGGTCTACCTCTTCTGGACCAGAATTATGCCTTGGTGGTCTACCTCTTCTGGACCAGAATTATGCCGTGGTAGTCTACCTCTTCTGGACCAGAATTATGCCGTGGTAGTCTACCTCTTCTGGACCAGAATTATGCCTTGGTGGTCTACCTCTTCTGGACCAGAATTATGCCTTGGTGGTCTACCTCTTCTGGACCAGAATTATGCCGTGGTAGTCTACCTCTTCTGGATTTGTCTCCTCATAATCTGATCTAGGATCAGGTCTCCCTGCTTCACGTCCGTGTTGCTACAGCCAACCACCGGACAGCTGTGGGACGGAGAAAGGAATATGCTAATCAATCAATCGAATGTGTTACAGCAACAGTTGTTTAAGTGTAAAACAGCAGGGTAGGACAGAGAGACGACATCACTTCCTGATTGACAAGGTGCTATAGCAACAGGGGTAAAACAAGGTGAGAAAACAGCAGGGAAGGGCGGAGAGACGACATCACATCCTGATTGACAAGGTGAGAAAACAGCAGGGTAGGACAGAGAGATGACATCACATCCTGATTGACAAGGTGAGAAAACAGCAGGGTAGGACAGAGAGATGACATCACATCCTGATTGACAAGGTGAGAAAACAGCAGGGTAGGACAGAGAGATGACATCACATCCTGATTGACAAGGTGAGAAAACAGCAGGGTAGGACAGAGAGATGACATCACATCCTGATTGACAAGGTGAGAAAACAGCAGGGTAGGACAGAGAGATGACATCACAATGTAAATGACTAAAACCAGACAACAGGAGCGTCTCACCGTAACTTCTTCTTCTGGTTTTGCCGGGCCTTGATCATCCCCATAATGGCGTCCCGGTCGTAGTGGTGGTTACACTTCTGGTTCTTCATTGGGTTCACCATCTCCACCTGCAGGGCCACACAACAACATGGACACAACCAGACTGTAACGCTGTATTGTCCTGTCGCCGGGCAGATTAGTTTACAGTGGTAAAGACATACCATCTCCACCTGCAGGGCCACACAACAACATAGACAACCAGACTGTAACGCTGTATTGTCCTGTCGCCGGGCAGATTAGTTTACAGTGGTAAAGACATACCATCTCCACCTGCAGGGCCACACAACAACATAGACAACCAGACTGTAACGCTGTATTGTCCTGTCGCCGGGCAGATTAGTTTACAGTGGTAAAGACATACCATCTCCACCTGCCGGGCCACACAACAACATAGACAACCAGACTGTAACGCTGTATTGTCCTGTCGCCGGGCAGATTAGTTTACAGTGGTAAAGACATACCATCTCCACCTGCAGGGCCACACAACAACATAGACAACCAGACTGTAACGCTTTATTGTCCTGTCGCCGGGCAGATTAGTTTACAGTGGTAAAGACATACCATCTCCACCTGCCGGGCCACACAACAACATAGACAACCAGACTGTAACGCTGTATTGTCCTGTCGCCGGGCAGATTAGTTTACAGTGGTAAAGACATACCATCTCCACCTGCCGGGCCACACAACAACATGGAGACAACCAGACTGTATCACTTTATTGTCCTGTCGCCGGGCAGATTAGATACTGACAGGAGGAGAGAGAGACCAACCTGAGTGAGGGGACAGGTTAGACACTGACAGGAGGAGAGAGAGACCAACCTGAGTGAGGGGACAGGTTAGACACTGACAGGAGGAGAGAGAGACCAACCTGAGTGAGGGGACAGGTTAGACACTGACAGGAGGAGAAGAGAGACCAACCTGAGTGAGGGGACAGGTTAGACACTGACAGGAGGAGAGAGAGACCAACCTGAGTGAGGGGACAGGTTAGACACTGACAGGAGGAGAAGAGAGACCAACCTGAGTGAGGGGACAGGTTAGACACTGACAGGAGGAGAGAGAGACCAACCTGAGTGAGGGGACAGGTTAGATACTGACAGGAGGAGAGAGAGACCAACCTGAGTGAGGGGACAGGTTAGATACTGACAGGAGGAGAGAGAGACCAACCTGAGTGAGGGGACAGGTTAGATACTGACAGGAGGAGAGAGAGACCAACCTGAGTGAGGGGACAGGTTAGATACTGACAGGAGGAGAGAGAGACCAACCTGAGTGAGGGGACAGGTTAGATACTGACAGGAGGAGAGAGAGACCAACCTGAGTGAGGGGACAGGTTAGATACTGACAGGAGGAGAGAGAGACCAACCTGAGTGAGGGGACAGGTTAGATACTGACAGGAGGAGAGAGAGACCAACCTGAGTGAGGGGACAGGTTAGATACTGACAGGAGGAGAGACCAACCTGAGTGAGGGGACAGGTTAGATAATGACAGGAGGAGAGAGAGACCAACCTGAGTGAGGGTACAGGTTAACTACTGACAGGAGGAGAGAGACCAACCTGAGTGAGGGGACAGGTTAGATACTGACAGGAGGAGAGAGAGACCAACCTGAGTGAGGGGACAGGTTAGATACTGACAGGAGGAGAAGAGAGACCAACCTGAGTGAGGGGACAGGTTAGATACTGACAGGAGGAGAGAGAGACCAACCTGAGTGAGGGGACAGGTTAGATACTGACAGGAGGAGAGAGAGACCAACCTGAGTGAGGGGACAGGTTAGATACTGACAGGAGGAGAGAGAGACCAACCTGAGTGAGGGGACAGGTTAGATACTGACAGGAGGAGAGAGAGACCAACCTGAGTGAGGGGACAGGTTAGATACTGACAGGAGGAGAGAGAGACCAACCTGAGTGAGGGGACAGGTTAGACACTGACAGGAGGAGAGAGAGACCAACCTGAGTGAGGGGACAGGTTAGATACTGACAGGAGGAGAGAGAGACCAACCTGAGTGAGGGGACAGGTTAGATACTGACAGGAGGAGAGACCAACCTGAGTGAGGGGACAGGTTAGATAATGACAGGAGGAGAGAGAGACCAACCTGAGTGAGGGTACAGGTTAACTACTGACAGGAGGAGAGAGACCAACCTGAGTGAGGGGACAGGTTAGATACTGACAGGAGGAGAGAGAGACCAACCTGAGTGAGGGGACAGGTTAGATACTGACAGGAGGAGAAGAGAGACCAACCTGAGTGAGGGGACAGGTTAGATACTGACAGGAGGAGAGAGAGACCAACCTGAGTGAGGGGACAGGTTAGATACTGACAGGAGGAGAGAGAGACCAACCTGAGTGAGGGGACAGGTTAGATACTGACAGGAGGAGAGAGAGACCAACCTGAGTGAGGGGACAGGTTAGATACTGACAGGAGGAGAGAGAGACCAACCTGAGTGAGGGGACAGGTTAGATACTGACAGGAGGAGAGAGAGACCAACCTGAGTGAGGGGACAGGTTAGACACTGACAGGAGGAGAGAGAGACCAACCTGAGTGAGGGGACAGGTTAGATACTGACAGGAGGAGAGAGAGACCAACCTGAGTGAGGGGACAGGTTAGATACTGATAGGAGGAGAGAGAGACCAACCTGAGTGAGGGGACAGGTTAGATACTGATAGGAGGAGAGAGAGACCAACCTGAGTGAGGGGACAGGTTAGATACTGACAGGAGAGAGAGAGAGACCAACCTGAGTGAGGGGACAGGTTAGATACTGACAGGAGGAGAGAGAGACCAACTTGAGTGAGGGGACAGGTTAGATACTGACAGGAGGAGAGAGAGACCAACCTGAGTGAGGGGACAGGTTAGATACTGACAGGAGGAGAGAGAGACCAACCTGTGTGAGGGGACAGGTTAGATACTGACAGGAGGAGTAGAGACCAACCTGAGTGAGGGGACAGGTTAGATACTGACAGGAGGAGAGAGAGACCAACCTGAGTGAGGGGACAGGTTAGACACTGACAGGAGGAGAGAGAGACCAACCTGAGTGAGGGGACAGGTTAGATACTGACAGGAGGAGAGAGAGACCAACCTGAGTGAGGGGACAGGTTAGATACTGACAGGAGGAGAGAGAGACCAACCTGAGTGAGAGGACAGGTTAGATACTGACAGGAGGAGAGAGAGACCAACCTGAGTGAGGGGACAGGTTAGATACTGACAGGAGGAGAGAGACCAACCTGAGTGAGGGGACAGGTTAGATACTGACAGGAGGAGAGAGAGACCAACCTGAGTGAGAGGACAGGTTAGATACTGACAGGAGGAGAGAGAGACCAACCTGAGTGAGAGGACAGGTTAGACACTGACAGGAGGAGAGAGACCAACCTGAGTGAGAGGACAGGTTAGACACTGACAGGAGGAGAGAGAGACCAACCTGAGTGGGGGGACAGGTTAGACACTGACAGGAGGAGAGAGACCAACCTGAGTGAGAGGACAGGTTAGACTGACAGGAGGAGAGAGACCAACCTGAGTGAGGGGACAGGTTAGACACTGACAGGAGGAGAGAGAGACCAACCTGAGTGAGGGGACAGGTTAGATACTGACAGGAGGAGAGAGAGACCAACCTGAGTGAGGGGACAGGTTAGATACTGACAGGAGGAGAGACCAACCTGAGTGAGGGGACAGGTTAGATAATGACAGGAGGAGAGAGAGACCAACCTGAGTGAGGGGACAGGTAAAGTTAACCTCACTCTGCGTCACAGCGATGTCCTCATCCAGCTCCTCCTCCATATTCTCTGCTGCCTCAGGGTTCACTGATGGAGACAGAACATACACACAAGACAGGTTAACCAGTCACCATGTGGGACATGCTGCTCGTCTCTAGTCTACATACAACTAGTGTGTGTGTGTGTGTGTGTGCGTGCGTGCGTGCGTGCGTGCGTGCGTGCGCCTCACCTGTTTTGAGTGCGTTTCTGACGTTCTCCTTAAAGCTGATCAGCTTGACGTGGTTCTGTAGTTCTCCCTCAGACAGTCTGCCGTGTCTCTCAGTGAACTTCTCCTTCACCAGAGACTTCAGTCTGAACATGGCCTCGGGCTCCTGGTTCCTCACCTGGAGAACAGGTATCATCAGACAGGTGATGGGGGGAGACGGGCGCTGGTGGGGGAGAGACGGGCGCTGGGGGGGGAGACGGGAGACGGGCGCTGGGGGGGAGACGGGAGACGGGCGCTGGGGGGGGGGAGACGGGCGCTGGGGGGGGGAGACGGGCGCTGGGGGGGGAGACGGGCGCTGGTGGGGGGGGGAGACGGGCGCTGGTGGGGGGGGAGACGGGCGCTGGTGGGGGGGGAGACGGGCGCTGGGGGGGGAGACGGGCGCTGGCGGGGGGGAGACGGGCGCTGGCGGGGGGGAGACGGGCGCTGGCGGGGGGGAGACGGGCGCTGGCGGGGGGGAGACGGGCGCTGGCGGGGGGGAGACGGGCGCTGGCGGGGGGGAGACGGGCGCTGGCGGGGGGGAGACGGGCGCTGGCGGGGGGGAGACGGGCGCTGGCGGGGGGGAGACGGGCGCTGGGGGGGGAGACGGGCGCTGGGGGGGGGAGACGGGCGCTGGGGGGGGGGGAGACGGGCGCTGGGGGGGGGAGACGGGCGCTGGGGGGGGGAGACGGGCGCTGGGGGGGGGAGACGGGCGCTGGGGGGGGGAGACGGGCGCTGGGGGGGGGAGACGGGCGCTGGGGGGGGGGGACGGGCGCTGGGGGGGGACGGGCGCTGGGGGGGAGACGGGCGCTAGGGGGGGAGACGGGCGCTGGGGGGGAGACGGGCGCTGGGGGGGGGAGACGGGCGCTGGGGGGGGGAGACGGGCGCTGGGGGGGGGAGACGGGCGCTGGGGGGGGAGACGGGCGCTGGGGGGGGAGACGGGCGCTGGGGGGGGGGAGACGGGCGCTGGGGGGGGGAGACGGGCGCTGGGGGGGGAGACGGGCGCTGGGGGGGGGAGACGGGCGCTGGGGGGGGAGACGGGCGCTGGGGGGGGAGACGGGCGCTGGGGGGGGGAGACGGGCGCTGGGGGGGGAGACGGGCGCTGGGGGGGGAGACGGGCGCTGGGGGGGAGACGGGCGCTGGGGGGGGGGAGACGGGCGCTGGGAGGGGAGACGGGCGCTGGTGGGGGAGACGGGCGCTGGGGGGAGACGGGCGCTGGGGGGGAGACGGGTGTGTTAACCCTAACCTCCTGGTTCCTCAGCTGGTGGGCAGGAGGAGGCAATCAGCATATAATCATCATTGATTAGTTGAATCAGGGTCATATTCATTAGTGCACACCGTAACAAAAAGCTTTGCAATGGAAAATAAAACAAAGTATTTCATATTGGACATGATCAGTTAGTCCCTCCCTGTTTCAGACGACTTTGATAAGTTTGGTGCCAAAGGAATACGACCTGGGTGTTATAGAGCCCCACCGTGGAGGTGTCATCATACCCATAAAACCTAGCGTTCAAACAGGGAAATGGTTCCAATCTTTTTTCCACCATTCATTTTTAGAAACACTTAAAATAAGGGCTGTGTTTCGTGAAGACTTACCCTGGCGTGACGTTTTGATAACCATGTAAATCTCTCTAGGACAAGGTGACCTTTATCAATATATTTGGCTCTATTTACTCTCAGATTAGAAAAGACTAATTAGCATCAAAGTAGACATGCAAAACTACAAATCCCAGCATGCTCCTGCACGTCATCTCCAGCTACCACCTTTGCTAACAGGTATTATATCAATTCAAAACTTGCACAAGACAGTTCACAGAATTGTCAATTTAAAGAAATGTAACCAATTTATTTACTCCTACATTGTTCTATGGGCTGGTCTGGTTTAACAACCCCGTTACATGACTAGTATCACTGGAAAGTGACATTCTGAGTGATAACGTAGAGGATTTTAATTCCTTATCCAACAGCTACACGTTGTCGTTTGAGGATCTACACTGACCTCCAGGATCCATCCGACAGAAAATCGGTCACAATGAAGGAGAACTTTGACCCCTGTAGTTCCCTACTCACCTCCGCAGTGACACAGTTCACCACCTCAACAAAGCAGTTGATCTCCTGGTCCAGTTTGGCACACTCCAGCATCATCCCCTCCAGCTTCTTCAGGACCGCATCATTCTCAGTTCCTGTAATAATAATACAAAATCATTCAAATCTTCTTTACTGTTGTTATGGTGACAGAAGCTTCCAGATGGTAGACAGCATTCCATAGCTCTGTATACTGTTGTTATGGTGACACAAGCTTCCAGATGGTAGACAGCATTCCATAGCTCTGTATACTGTTGTTATGGTGACACAAGCTTCCAGATGGTAGACAGCATTCCATAGCTCTGTATACTGTTGTTATGGTGACACAAGCTTCCAGATGGTAGACAGCATTCCATAGCTCTGTATACTGTTGTTATGGTGACACAAGCTTCCAGATAGACAGCATTCCACAGCTCTGTATACTGTTGTTATGGTGACACAAGCTTCCAAATGATAGACAGCATTCCATAGCTCTGTATACTGTTGTTATGGTGACACAAGCTTCCAGATGATAGACAGCATTCCATAGCTCTGTATACTGTTGTTATGGTGACACAAGCTTCCAAATGATAGACAGCATTCCATAGCTCTGTATACTGTTGTTATGGTGACACAAGCTTCCAGATGGTAGACAGCATTCCATAGCTCTGTATACTGTTGTTATGGTGACACAAGCTTCCAGATGGTAGACAGCATTCCATAGCTCTGTATACTGTTGTTATGGTGACACAAGCTTCCAGATAGACAGCATTCCATAGCTCTGTATACTGTTGTTATGGTGACACAAGCTTCCAAATGGTAGACAGCATTCCATAGCTCTGTGTACTGTTGTTATGGTGACACAAGCTTCCAGATGATAGACAGCATTCCATAGCTCTGTGTACTGTTGTTATGGTGACACAAGCTTCCAGATGGTAGACAGCATTCCATAGCTCTGTGTACTGTTGTTATGGTGACACAAGCTTCCAGATGGTAGACAGCATTCCATAGCTCTGTGTACTGTTGTTATGGTGACACAAGCTTCCAGATGGTAGACAGCATTCCATAGCTCTGTGTACTGTTGTTATGGTGACACAAGCTTCCAGATGGTAGACAGCATTCCATAGCTCTGTGTACTGTTGTTATGGTGACACAAGCTTCCAGATGATAGACAGCATTCCATAGCTCTGTGTACTGTTGTTATGGTGACACAAGCTTCCAGATGGTAGACAGCATTCCATAGCTCTGTGTACTGTTGTTATGGTGACACAAGCTTCCAGATGGTAGACAGCATTCCATAGCTCTGTATACTGTTGTTATGGTGACACAAGCTTCCAGATGGTAGACAGCATTCCATAGCTCTGTGTACTGTTGTTATGGTGACACAAGCTTCCAGATGGTAGACAGCATTCCATAGCTCTGTATACTGTTGTTATGGTGACACAAGCTTCCAGATGGTAGACAGCATTCCATAGCTCTGTATACTGTTGTTATGGTGACACAAGCTTCCAGATGATAGACAGCATTCCATAGCTCTGTATACTGTTGTTATGGTGACCCAAGCTTCCAAATGGTAGACAGCATTCCATAGCTCTGTATACTGTTATGGTGACACAAGCTTCCAGATGGTAGACAGCATTCCATAGCTCTGTATACTGTTGTTATGGTGACACAAGCTTCCAGATGATAGACAGCATTCCATAGCTTTGTATACTGTTATGGTGACACAAGCTTCCAGATGATAGACAGCATTCCATAGCTCTGTATACTGTTGTTATGGTGACACAAGCTTCCAAATGGTAGACAGCATTCCATAGCTCTGTGTACTGTTGTTATGGTGACACAAGCTTCCAGATGATAGACAGCATTCCATAGCTCTGTGTACTGTTGTTATGGTGACACAAGCTTCCAGATGGTAGACAGCATTCCATAGCTCTGTGTACTGTTGTTATGGTGACACAAGCTTCCAGATGGTAGACAGCATTCCATAGCTCTGTGTACTGTTGTTATGGTGACACAAGCTTCCAGATGGTAGACAGCATTCCATAGCTCTGTGTACTGTTGTTATGGTGACACAAGCTTCCAGATGGTAGACAGCATTTCATAGCTCTGTGTACTGTTGTTATGGTGACACAAGCTTCCAGATGATAGACAGCATTCCATAGCTCTGTGTACTGTTGTTATGGTGACACAAGCTTCCAGATGGTAGACAGCATTCCATAGCTCTGTGTACTGTTGTTATGGTGACACAAGCTTCCAGATGGTAGACAGCATTCCATAGCTCTGTATACTGTTGTTATGGTGACACAAGCTTCCAGATGGTAGACAGCATTCCATAGCTCTGTGTACTGTTGTTATGGTGACACAAGCTTCCAGATGGTAGACAGCATTCCATAGCTCTGTATACTGTTGTTATGGTGACACAAGCTTCCAGATGGTAGACAGCATTCCATAGCTCTGTATACTGTTGTTATGGTGACACAAGCTTCCAGATGATAGACAGCATTCCATAGCTCTGTATACTGTTGTTATGGTGACCCAAGCTTCCAAATGGTAGACAGCATTCCATAGCTCTGTATACTGTTATGGTGACACAAGCTTCCAGATGGTAGACAGCATTCCATAGCTCTGTATACTGTTGTTATGGTGACACAAGCTTCCAGATGATAGACAGCATTCCATAGCTTTGTATACTGTTATGGTGACACAAGCTTCCAGATGATAGACAGCATTCCATAGCTCTGTATACTGTTGTTATGGTGACACAAGCTTCCAAATGGTAGACAGCATTCCATAGCTCTGTATACTGTTGTTATGGTGACACAAGCTTCCAGATGGTAGACAGCATTCCATAGCTCTGTATACTGTTGTTATGGTGACACAAGCTTCCAGATAGACAGCATTCCACAGCTCTGTATACTGTTGTTATGGTGACACAAGCTTCCAAATGATAGACAGCATTCCATAGCTCTGTGTACTGTTGTTATGGTGACACAAGCTTCCAGATGGTAGACAGCATTCCATAGCTCTGTGTACTGTTGTTATGGTGACACAAGCTTCCAGATGGTAGACAGCATTCCATAGCTCTGTGTACTGTTGTTATGGTGACACAAGCTTCCAGATGGTAGACAGCATTCCATAGCTCTGTATACTGTTGTTATGGTGACACAAGCTTCCAGATGGTAGACAGCATTCCATAGCTCTGTATATTGTTGTTATGGTGACACAAGCTTCCAGATGATAGACAGCATTCCATAGCTCTGTATACTGTTGTTATGGTGACACAAGCTTCCAAATGGTAGACAGCATTCCATAGCTCTGTATACTGTTGTTATGGTGACACAAGCTTCCAAATGATAGAATGCCATAGCTCTGTATACTGTTGTTATGGTGACACAAGCTTCCAAATGATAGAATGCCATCGCTCTCTGTCTTCTCTGTGCTCCGTAGAAATCTGAATTACTCAAAATACAAAAAATTTGAAGTACTTGAACTGGACAATTGTACAGGAGATTGACAGCTGTGTACCCAGGGATGAAAATGAAGCTATCCCGCGGCTAGTGCTTTTCAGACCAGGCTAGTAGAAAATGTGTACACCTAGCCCGCTGGCTAGTGCTTTTCAGACCGGGCTAGTAGAAAATGTGTCCAACTAGACCGCTGGCTAGCGCTTTTCAGACCGGGCTAGTAGAAAATGTGTCCAACTAGCCCGCTGGCTAGTGCTTTTCAGACCGAGCTAGTAGAAAATGTGTCCAACTAGCCCGATGGCTAGTGCTTTTCAGACCGGGCTAGGAGAAAATGTGTCCAACTAGCCGGCTGGCTAGTGCTTTTCAGACCGGGCTAGTAGAAAATGTGTCCAACTAGCCCGCTGGCTAGTGCTTTTCAGACCGGGCTAGTAGAAAATGTGTCCAACTAGCCCGCTGGCTAGTGCTTTTCAGACCGGGCTAGTAGAAAATGTGTCCAACTAGCCCGCTGGCTAGTGCTTTTCAGACCGGGCTAGTAGAAAATGTGTCCAACTAGCCCGCTGGCTAGTGCTTTTCAGACCGGGCTAGTAGAAAATGTGTCCAACTAGCCCGCTGGCTAGTGCTTTTCAGACCGGGCTAGTAGAAAATGTGTCCAACTAGCCCGCTGGCTAGTGCTTTTCAGACCGGGCTAGTAGAAAATGTGTCCAACTAGCCCGCTGGCTAGTGCTTTTCAGACCGGTCTAGTAGATAATGTGTCCAACTAGCCCGCTGGCTAGTGCTTTTCAGACCGGGCTAGTAGATAATGTGTCCAACTAGCCCGCTGGCTAGTGCTTTTCAGACCGGGCTAGTAGAAAATGTGTCCAACTAGCCCGCTGGCTAATGCTTTTCAGACCGGGCTAGTAGAAAATGTGTCCAACTAGCCCGCTGGCTAGTGCTTTTAAGTCCGAGCTAGTAGAAAATGTGTCCAACAAGCCCGCTGGCTAGTGCTTTCAGACCGGGCTAGTTGAAAATGTGTCCAACTAGCCCGCTGGCTAGCGCTTTTCAGCCCGGGCTAGTAGAAAATGTGTGCAACTAGACTGCTAGCTAGTGCTTTTCAGACCGGGCTAGTAGAAAATGTGTCCAACTAGACTGCTAGCTAGTGCTTTTCAGACCGGGCTAGTAGAAAATGTGTCCAACTAGCCCGCTGGCTAGTGCTTTTCAGACCGGGCTAGTAGAAAATGTGTCCAACTAGCCCGCTGGCTAGTGCTTTTCAGACCGAGCTAGTAGAAAATGTGTCCAACTAGACCGCTGGCTAGTGCTTTTCAGACCGGGCTAGTAGAAAATGTGTCCAACTAGCCGGCTGGCTAGTGCTTTTCAGACCGGGCTAGTAGAAAATGTGTCCAACTAGACTGCTAGCTAGTGCTTTTCAGACCGGGCTAGTAGAAAATGTGTCCCAACTAGCCCGCTGGCTAGTGCTTTTCAGACCGGGCTAGTAGAAAATGTGTCCAACTAGCCCGCTGGCTAGTGCTTTTCAGACCGGGCTAGTAGAAAATGTGTCCAACTAGCCCGCTGGCTAGTGCTTTTCAGACCGGGCTAGTAGAAAATGTGTCCAACTAGCCCACTGGCTAGTGCTTTTCAGACCGGGCTAGTAGAAAATGTGTCCAACTAGCCCGCTGGCTAGTGCTTTTCAGACCGGGCTAGTAGAAAATGTGTCCAACTAGCCCACTGGCTAGTGCTTTTCAGACCGGGCTAGTAGAAAATGTGTCCAACTAGCCCGCTGGCTAGTGCTTTTCAGACCGGGCTAGTGGGACACATTTTCTACTAGCCCGGTCTGAAAAGCACTAGCCAGCGGGCTAGTAGAAAATGTGTCCAACTAGCCCGCTGGCTAGTGCTTTTCAGACCGGACTAGTAGAAAATGTGTCCAACTAGCCCGCTGGCTAGTGCTTTTCAGACCGGGCTAGTAGAAAATGTGTCTAACTAGCCCGCTGGCTAGTGCTTTTCAGACTGGGCTAGTAGAAAATGTGTCCAACTAGCCCGCTGGCTAGTGCTTTTCAGACCGGGCTAGTAGAAAATGTGTCTAACTAGCCCGCTGGCTAGTGCTTTTCAGACTGGGCTAGTAGAAAATGTGTCCAACTAGCCCGCTGGCTAGTGCTTTTCAGACCGGGCTAGTAGAAAATGTGTCCAACTAGCCCGCTGGCTAGCGAGATTTAACATTTTCAAATATCGCCCGGAACAGATTTTTGACCTGGGCTAGTAAAAATTTCAATATACCAAAATCTTCAAGTTACATCCCTGTGTGTACCGCTTCACTTCCTAGTGACGTCAGTCAGTCAGTCAGTCAGTCAGTCAGTCCCATTGACTATATACACAAAGAGCCTGTCCAGTGAGAAGGATTCGACAAAGATATTATCAGCCCAGTAAAGTGTCTCTCTGATAGAGATGTGCTATTAACCTACCTGCTGTTTCTGCCACGTCCAGAGCAACGTCTGTCACAATGTCCATCCCTGTTCCAATATCTGTCTGACATGTTTTCAGACTAGACAGTGTGGAGTGGACTGCACTCAAGGACATGTTGAAATTTAAAACATGAAAGTATCTGAAACAAGAGATGTAAGTTGTTAGAATATTAGGGCCCTGTGTTTTGGTTAATCATGTTTGATCACATGACATTGGGTTTTTAACCTTTATTTAAAAGATTTTTCATCAAACGGTCCTCTTTCTTTTCATGTCAGATGGTCCGGCAACATCCTCAGACAATTGCTTTCATTTTTATTCTAATTCAAATTTCTAGAAAAGGTTTAAAATAAAAAAAAGGTTACATTCCAGGTCATGTGACATGATTAACCAAAACATAGGGACCTAGTTATAATGAATCAACATGATTAACCAAAACACAGGGACCTAGTTATAATGAATCAACACGATTAACCAAAACACAGGGACCTAGTTATAATGAATCAACCAAAACACAGGGACCTAGTTATAATGAATCAACCAAAACACAGTGTCCTAGTTATAATGAATCAACATGATTAACCAAAACACAGGGTCCTAGTTATAATGAATCAACCAAAACACAGGGTCCTAGTTATAATGAATCAACCAAAACACAGGGTCCTAGTTATAATGAATCAACATGATTAACCAAAACACAGGGTCCTAGTTATAATGAATCAACCAAAACACAGGGTCCTAGTTATAATGAATCAACCAAAACACAGGGTCCTAGTTATAATGAATCAACATGATTAACCAAAACACAGGGTCCTAGTTATAATGAATCAACCAAAACACAGGGTCCTAGTTATAATGAATCAACATGATTAACCAAAACACAGGGACCTAGTTATAATGAATCAACCAAAACACAGGGACCTAGTTATAATGAATCAACCAAAACACAGGGTCCTAGTTATAATGAATCAACCAAAACACAGGGTCCTAGTTATAATGAATCAACCAAAACACAGGGACATAGTTATAATGGATCAACCAAAACACAGGGTCCTAGTTATAATGAATCAACCAAAACACAGGGTCCTAGTTATAATGAATCAACCAAAACACAGTGTCCTAGTTATAATGAATCAACATGATTAACCAAAACACAGTGTCCTAGTTATAATGAATCAACACGATTAACCAAAACACAGGGTCCTAGTTATAATGAATCAACCAAAACACAGTGACCTAGTTATAATGAATCAACCAAAACACAGGGACATAGTTATAATGGATCAAGCCACCATCGGTATATTGGAGCAGATGCCAAGATGTCCAACTCTAACCCCTGGAGAACTGGCGTGTAGGTTTTTGTTCCAGCCCTGCTCAAAACACACCTGATTCAGTTGCTCACCAAGACCTTGATTAGTTGAGTTAACGTTAGAACAAGGTTGGAATAATAACCTGCATACGGTCACAAAACAAGTTATCTGTAGCTACCTTCAGGTTGAATCCACGTATCACCAACAAGTGCACTGACTAGCTATGTATGTTGATATCTGGCTAGCCGGCTAACGTTACGTTAAAATCACTAACTATGGCTAAGCAAGAATGCCAATAAATAGCTCGCTAACCTCACGACTTTCCTCGCTGGGATATTCAGGATGTAGACGTGTTCTTTAATGTGTTGGTGCCTAAATAAGAGAATATACTAAACAACTTTAGCTGCATACAATTACCGGGAAAAGTTTGTTGTTGCTACCTTTTCCGGTTTCTCTTGAGGCGGTCTCATCTTCTTCTTCGATGGGGTTTAACGGCGGTTGGCATCCAATGTTAATGATGCATTACCGCCACCAGCTGGACGGGGTATTGAATAAGAAACGAACAAACAAAAACGTTTCAGGAAAGCGGGAAACGATATCATACAAAATAAAAAACGTCAACTAAAAAAACATATATATAAAACATAATATTTATTTATTAATCATACTTAGTCAATCACAGTCCACTCCAAAATACTTCCCTGCACAGGCGCAGGGGCCTGTGATGGGGCTACATTAACCGATGTGGTCTAATCTTGAGGCCATCCTTCCAAATCTCAACTCATAATATGTAATTAAATGAGGAATATGACTTCTAGAAATTGTATATCTATACATAATGTGTCATTAAGATGAGGAATATGACTTCTAGAAATGGTATATCTATACATAATGTATCATTACGATGAGGAATATGACTTCTAGGAATGGTATATCTATACATAATGTGTCATTAAGATGAGGACTATAACTTCTAGAAATGGTATATCTATACATAATGTATCATTAAAATGAGGAATATAACTTCTAGAAATTGTATATCTATACATAATGTGTCATTAAGATGAGGAATATAACTTCTAGAAATGGTATATCTATACATAATGTGTCATTAAGATGAGGAATATAACTTCTAGAAATTGTATATCTATACATAATGTATCATTAAAATGAGGAATATAACTTCTAGAAATTATATATCTATACATAATGTGTCATTAAGATGAGGAATATAACTTCTAGAAATGGTATATCTATACATAATGTGTCATTAAGATGAGGAATATAACTTCTAGAAATTGTATATCTATACATAATGTGTCATTACTGTTGCATTAGATGCATCTGATAATAACATCCACTTCGCTGTGATGCGGCTGGAAATGGATTGATTTAAAGAAAGAGAGCACAAACTCCATACCTGATGCACATTCTCAAATGATTCAAAACAATAAAGAGCAATATTCATCAATGCTGCTGGAATAAAGGGGGCATGTAACGCAGGTAACCCCTGTACCCACACAGACACTAGACACCAAGTCAGGTAACCCCTGTACCCACACAGACACCAAGTCAGGTAACCCCTGTACCCACACAGACACCAAGTCAGGTAACCCCTGTACCCACACAGACACCAAGTCAGGTAACCCCTGTACCCACACAGACACCAAGTCAGGTAGCCACACAGACACTAGACACTTGCCTGTAGCCACACAGACACTAGACACTTGTCAGTTAACCCCTGTACCCACACAGACACTAGACACCAAGTCAGGTAACCCCTGTACCCACACAGATACTAGACACCAAGTCAGGAAACCCCTGTACCCACACAGACACTTGACACCAAGTCAGGTAACCCCTGTACCCACACAGACACTAGACACCAAGTCAGGAAACCCCTGTACCCACACAGACACTTGACACCAAGTCAGGTAACCCCTGTACCCACACAGACACCAAGTCAGGTAACCCCTGTACCCACACAGATACTAGACACCAAGTCAGGTAACCCCTGTACCCACACAGACACCAAGTCAGGTAACCCCTGTACCCACACAGACACCAAGTCAGGTAACCCCTGTACCCACACAGACACCAAGTCAGGTAACCCCTGTACCCACACAGACACCAAGTCAGGTAACCCCTGTACCCACACAGACACCAAGTCAGGTAACACCTGTACCCACACAGACACCAAGTCAGGGACTTTGTCTAAACCTCAAGTAACTAGACCACATCTATTAGTTACCATGTTGTTATGTTGAACAGATTCACATCTGGTATTCGAGTGCATACCAATCATTCCCCCTCGTGGTTTTATTTCTGTGTTCAGCATCTCAGGAGACAAGAGAAAGGACTGAGAACACCACTGTCCAAGCGATCTGTATTGAATTAAAATGGGAGAGACTGGGAGGTAAGCTTCCACTTCACATGCTGGTGATGACTTCTAGTTTTGTCCACATTTTGCCTGTTTTTTTATAACATGAACTAGGTTGATGCTATTGAATGATTTAATTTTATAAAAGATTATACAGAATGTCACACCAGCTATAGTATCATTAGGAATCTATTAGGATCCACATTATATGATATAGCAACGTGGTGCTCGACTGCACAGTTTATAACGTGGCACGCAACCATTGGCTGTGTTCCTCTGCTCAGACGCACGCCAGATCTTACAACGCCTGGATAGGTAGTTAACGTATCAGCTAACCCACATCATCTGATATAGTCACCTGATACCTGGATAGGTAGTTAACGTATCAGCTAACCCACATCATCTGATACCTGGATAGGTAGTTAACGTATCAGCTAACCACATCATCTGATATAGTCACCTGATACCTGGATAGGTAGTTAACCACATCACCTGATACCTGGAGAGGTAGTTAACGTATCAGCTAACCCACATCATATGATATATTCATCTGGTGCCCGGAGGCTCAGTCTATGATGTGGCACACAACCATTGGTCGATGCAATACCTGCTCATGTAGTCGGGCAAGATCTGGACCAATGAATCCAGTCTCATTGAAGAAGGAGGAAGTACAGCCAGACATTCCTTCAAAATAAAAGACACCCAAACTACTGTAAATTGCTTGGATTTTAAAATGTTTTTTAAAAGTTCTGTAATATGAAATAAAAATTCAAAAATCAACAAAATGATATACCATTAGATTTATTCAAAGCTTATTTTGTATTTAATTAATGACATATTACCACAGTGACATTATACCAAAGTTGGTAGCACGTGATGTTATTAAAAACCATTCAACTATTTACAGTGTTACTAAAGCATTAGCACATTAAAGCTCATTACGTAACCAAGAGATTAATTAAAGTCAAAATAAATGAATGAACAGAAAGTTAAAGGAAGAGGCCTTTATCCAGATCTTCACAGGACTGTCCTGAACTCGAGGCCTTTAATCCAGATCTTCACAGGACTGTCCTGAACTCGAGGCCTTTAATCCAGATCTTCACAGGACTGTCCTGAACTCGAGGCCTTTAATCCAGATCTTCACAGGACTGTCCTGAACTCGAGGCCTTTAATCCAGATCTTCACAGGACTGTCCTGAACTCGAGGCCTTTAATCCAGATCTTCACAGGACTGTCCTGAACTCGAGGCCTTTAATCCAGATCTTCACAGGACTGTCCTGAACTCGAGGCCTTTAATCCAGATCTTCACAGGACTGTCCTGAACTCGAGGCCTTTAATCCAGATCTTCACAGGACTGTCCTGAACTCGAGGCCTTTAATCCAGATCTTCACAGGACTGTCCTGAACTCGAGGCCTTTATCCAGATCTTCACAGGACTGTCCTGAACTCGTCGAAGATGAAACTTGGCACGTGGGCCTCGGCCACCTTTAAAGACAGAAAAACAACAACATATTATTATACGCATGTAAAATATAATCCTCCAGATAAATATCTATAGCATTTTTTTTTTCATGGGTGTTGTTGCTAATCCTAATCTAATCCAATCCTAATCTAATCCAATCCTAATCGAATCCTAATCTAATCCAATCCAATCCTAATCTAATCCAAATCTAATCCAATCCTAATCCAAATCTAATCCAATCCTAATCCAATCGAATCCTAATCGAATCCTAATCAAATCCTAATCTAAATCCTAATCTAATCCTAATCCTAATCCTAATCCTACCTTGCGAGGCAGTTTGGTGTATCGTACGTAATCTTCCAGAAACATCAGAGCTCCCACCACATCAGACGGCATGTCCGGGATCTTCTGACTGTAAAATAATGATTTACACAAAATCTCAATTTCATTGAATTTGAAGAAGAATATAATCCACATATAATAACACAGTGATCCACAAAATGTACTTAAATTTTTTCATTCAAATTGTATTTATACAGATTAGATCTATAGAGATAACGTTTGGAGCTGTTTGAAACAGCAGCCTTGGGCAACGTGACAACACGAGCACTACATGTATTATATATAAATAAATCTGACTTTACTGTGATATCACTGTCACGTTCTTAAAATTTATGAGTATGTGTGAGGTTTTTAAACTGGCAGATACAAAAAAAATCCAATCAATCAATCAAAAGGACACGTACCTGGTGCACTGTTCCATGACAGAGCGTATGACTTGGCCAATGAGAGCCAGGAACTGCTCTGTGTATCTGGAGTGGAACTGTTTGAGTAGAGTGAGAAGGCCGAGAACCAGAGGAGACCAGTCTACCGGGTCGGTGGCTTTCCTGCACGTCATCCCTGGACAAATAGGAGAATACAGCCAATCACATGGTGGGACACGCTCAACATGGGGTCAGGACCGGCCAATCACATGGTGGGACACGCTCAACATGGGGTCAGGACCGGCCAATCACATGGTGGGACACGCTCAACATGGGTCAGGACCAGCCAATCATATGGTGGACACATTCAACATGGGTCAGGACCAGCCAATCATATGGTGGACACATTCAACATGGGTCAGGACCAGCCAATCACATGGTGGGACACGCTGAACATGGGTCACAACTAGCCAATCACATGGTGGGACACACTCAACATGGGTCAGGACCAGCCAATCACATGGTGGGACACACTCAACATGGATCAGGACCAGCCAATCACACGGTGGGACACGCTGAACATGGGTCACAACTAGCCAATCACATGGGTGGGACACACTCAACATGGATCAGGACCAGAGATTACATTTTTTGAATGACATTTTTTGTGGGATTACTTATTTTTATAGATCATAAAATATACCTTTTTTTTTTGAGTGTGAAAAACCCAGCAGCATTGCAGTTCTTGACCAACCGGTGTGCCTGGCACTAGAGATCTGCGCAGGACTGATTTCTTCATCCCACAGCATTTTCATACTGCACCCCGCGCGCACCCACCTCCCACCCGCTACCTCAAGAACTGGTCCAACCCCAGTCACCTGCCAGCCAACACAACCCCAGTCACCTGCCAACCAACCCAACCCCAGTCACCTGCCAGCCAACCCAACCCCAGTCACCTGCCAGCCAACCCAACCCCAGTCACCTGCCAGCCAACCCAACCCCAGTCACCCGCCAGTCCAACCCAACCCCAGTCACCCGCCAGCCAACCCAGCCCGTCACCCGCCAGCCAACCCAACCCCAGTCACCTGCCAGCCCAACCCAACCCCAGTCACCTGCCAGCCAACCCAACCCCAGTCACCTGCCAGCCAACCCAACCCCAGTCACCCGCCAGCCAACCCAACCCCAGTCACCTGCCAGCCAACCCAGCCCGTCACCCGCCAGCCAACCCCAGTCACCCGCCAGCCAACCCCAGTCACCTGCCAGCCAACCCAACCCCAGTCACCTGCCAGCCAACCCCAGTCACCTGCCAGCCAACCCAACCCCAGTCACCCGCCAGTCCAACCCAACCCCAGTCACCTGCCAGCCCAACCCAACCCCAGTCACCTGCCAGCCAACCCAACCCCAGTCACCTGCCAGCCAACCCCAGTCACCTGCCAGCCAACCCAACCCCAGTCACCTGCCAGCCAAACCAACCCCAGTGACCATAACTCACCTTGGTTTTTGCTGTACTGCAGTTTAGGCAGCTGAGCGATGATGAAGAGGAAGTTGACGATAGGGAAGTAAGGCAGACGCTTGGTTGTGATGTAGATCTACAACATATAGAACAGGTGACGTAAGGGAGGCGCCTGGTTATGTAGATCTACAACATATAGAACAGGTGACGTAAGGGAGGCGCTTGGTTAGGTAGATCTACAACATATAGAACAGGCGACGTAAGGGAGGCGCTTGGTTATGTAGATCTACAACATATAGAACAGGCAACGTAAGGGAGGCGCTTGGTTATGTAGATCTACAACATATAGAACAGGTGACGTAAGGGAGGCGCTTGGTTATGTAGATCTACAACATATAGAACAGGTGACGTAAGGGAGACGCTTGGTTATGTAGATCTACAACATATAGAACAGGTGAAGAGAGGTGCTGGGTTGTAATGTAGATCTACAACATATAGAACAGGTGCAGTACGGGAGATGCTTGGTTGTAATGTAGATCTACATCATATAGAACTGGTGCAGGGAGGTGCTTGGTTGTAATGTAGATCTACATCATATAGAACAGGTGAAGGGAGGTGCTGGGTTGTAATGTAGATCTACAACATATAGAACTGGTGAAGGGAGGTGCTGGGTTGTAATGTAGATCCACAACATATAGAACAGGTGCAGTACGGGAGATGCTTGGTTGTAATGTAGATCTACAACATATAGAACTGGTGAAGGGAGTTGCTTGGTTGTAATGTAGATCCACAACATATAGAACTGGTGAAGGGAGGTGCTGGGTTGTAATGTAGATCTACAACATATAGAACTGGTGAAGGGAGGTGCTGGGTTGTGATGTAGATCTACAACATATAAAACTGGTGAAGGGAGGTGCTGGGTTGTAATGTAGATCTACAACATATAGAACAGGTGAAGGGAGGTGCTGGGTTGTAATGTGGATCTACAACATATAGAACTGGTGAAGGGAGGTGCTGGGTTGTAATGTGGATCTACAACATATAGAACAGGTGAAGGGAGGTGCTGGGTTGTAATGTGGATCTACA
>NW_026600230.1:641203-773703 GCF_029448725.1 Salvelinus fontinalis
ATGCCTGTAGTAGTAGTAGTAGTAGTAATAGTAGTAGTAGTAGTAATAGACCTTGTTGAGTGGGTTGTGGGTAGTAGTAGTAGTAGTAGTAGTAGTAGTAGTAGTAGTAGTAGTAGTAGTAGTAGTAGTAGTAGTAGTAGTAGTAATAGACCTTGTTGAGTGGGTTGTGAATGCCTGTAGTAGTAGTAGTAGTAGTAGTAGTAACAGTAGTAGTAGTTGTAGTAGTAGACCTTGTTGAGTGGGTTGTGAATGCCTGCTGCCTCCAGAGAGGCTGTGATCTCATACAGCAGGTTGTTGTCCTCCTTGGGGTAGGGAAGGCTGGGGTCCTGGTAGTGGGCTTCTATATCAGCCAGTAGAGACCTACAGGAGATACAACAGACAGCTGACTATTCAACACACCCTTTAAATGACAGACACAAACTATTACAGCAACATTACTTAACCGGGTTCACTCTCTTAGGCCGAGTTTACACATACAAGCAAATTCTGATCTTTTGCCCAATTACTGGTAAAAGAGCTGATCCGATTGGTCAAAAGATCAATTCGTGGTAAAAGAGCTGATCCGATTGGTCAAAAGACCAATTAGTAGAAACATGTATGTTAAAATATATGTTATGACTTTTCCATGTCTACTGATAAGAAATTCCATGACAACGGCCATCCCTTCCATGACAACGGCCATCCCTTTCATGACAACGGCCATCCCCTCCATGACAACGGCCATCCCCTCCATGACAACGGCCATCCCCTCCATGACAACGGCCATCCCTTCCATGACAACGGCCATCCCTTCCATGACAACGGCCATCCCTTCCATGACAGCGGCCATCCCTTCCATGACAGCGGCCATCCCTTCCATGACAACGGCCATCCCTTCCATGACAACGGCCATCCCTTCCATGACAGCGGCCATCCCTTCCATGACAGCGGCCATCCCTTCCATGACAACGGCCATCCCTTCCATGACAACGGCCATCCCTTCCATGACAACGGCCATCCCTTCCATGACAACGGCCATCCCTTCCATGACAACGGCCATCCCTTTCATGACAAGCAACAATCACTCTTTCCCATTTCAAATGAACAGTAACCCTTTACTTTTAAAGCCTGCAGCTATATCATCCTTTATTAACAATTAAACACGTACGACCCTTCATAACAAGACTTATAAGAATGTCATGTCTCTCTACGCATCATCTCAGACGGACACTGACTTGTTGAGGTTCTCCAGCGCAGCGGCGAGGTGTTTGGAGTCAAACTTGCAGGAGTAGTTCAACTCGTTGGCGATCTGTTGCCTCAGGATCTGCATCTGACCAACCTGAGGAAAACAAACCCCGTGTCACTTCCACACAGGGATTGAACCCCGGTCTCTCCGGTGGGGGAGGGGTATACGTCTTCTACGTCAAGACTTGAGACCTCGAGAAACTTCTAGAAGATTAGATTTTTCTTTTCTTCTTCAAGTCACTTTGATCTACTTTTTGTCTGTATACTGCAATTCAGCGTTTATCTGTGAATGTGTACAAGACGGCTCAACTTGTAATAAACCTTGAGGTATATGTTATTGTAGCCGGTGTGTCTATAATTCAGCGTTTAGCTGTGAATGTGTACAAGACAGCTCAACTTGTAATAAAGTTTACATACACTTTTGTTGGAGTCATTAAAACTTGTTTTTCAACCACTCCACAAATTTCTTGTTAACAAACTATAGTTTTGGCAAGTCGGTTAGGACATCTACTTTTGTGCATGACACAAGTAATTTTTCCAACAATTGTTTAACTTATAATTCACTGTATCACAATTACAGTGGGTCAGAAGTTTACATACACTAAGTTGACTGTGCCTTTAAACAGCTTGGAAAATTCCAGAAAATGATGCCATGGCTTTAGAAGCAGACTCTGCACTGTCCCCCATCTTTGATTATAGTCATCTAGAGACCGATCACTGAACGTAAATGGTTGTGTTGCTCATAACATTAAGTTGGTATTTTGCTAAACCGGTCAAGGAAACACAGTACCTTCATGATGGATTCCAAGTACGGACCCCAGATCTTCTGTGTTTTGGCCACAGCGTTGGCGTAGACTTTACTGGCATTTGCTGACAGAAACAAAACAAAGGAAATGCAACGGTGAGTGATGACGGCCTGAACAGTCATAACCAGAGCATAATGTTCCCTGGTCATAATCTCCTGTTCAGTGGGAGCCTAATGTTCCCTGGTCATAATCTCCTGTTCAGTAGGAGCCTAACGTTCCCTGGTCTTCATCTCCTGTTCAGTGGGAGCATAATGTTCCCTGGTCATAATCTCCTGTTCAGTGGGAGCATAATGTTCCCTGGTCATAATCTCTGGGTCCTGTTCAGTGGGAGCCTAATGTTCCCTGGTCATAATCTCTGGGTCCTGTTCAGTGGGAGCATAATGTTCCCTGGTCTTCATCTCCTGTTCAGTGGGAGCCTAATGTTCCCTGGTCATAATCTCCTGTTCAGTGGGAGCCTAATGTTCCCTGGTCATAATCTCTGGGTCCTGTTCAGTGGGAGCCTAATGTTCCCTGGTCTTCATCTCCTGTTCAGTGGGAGCCTAATGTTCCCTGGTCATAATCTCCTGTTCAGTGGGAGCATAATGTTCCCTGGTCATAATCTCCTGTTCAGTGGGAGCCTAATGTTCCCTGGTCTTCATCTCCTGTTCATTAGGAGCCTAATGTTCCCTGGTCATAATCTCGTGTTCAGTGGGAGCCTAATGTTCCCTGGTCATAATCTCTGGGTCCTGTTCAGTGGGAGCCTAATGTTCCCTGGTCATCATCTCTGGGTCCTGTTCAGTGGGAGCCTAATGTTCCCTGGTCATCATCTCCTGTTCAGTGGGAGCCTAATGTTCCCTGGTCATAATCTCCTGTTCAGTGGGAGCCTAATGTTCCCTGGTCATAATCTCTGGGTCCTGTTCAGTGGGAGCATAATGTTCCCTGGTCATAATCTCCTGTTCAGTGGGACCATAATGTTCCCTGGTCATAATCTCCTGTTCAGTGGGAGCCTAATGTTCCCTGGTCATAATCTCCTGTTCAGTGGGAGCCTAATGTTCCCTGGTCATCATCTCCTGTTCAGTGGGAGCCTAATGTTCCCGGGTCATAATCTCCTGTTCAGTTGGAGCCTAATGTTCCCTGGTCATAATCTCCTGTTCAGTGGGAGCCTAATGTTCCCTGGTCATAATCTCCTGTTCAGTGGGAGCCTAATGTTCCCTGGTCATAATCTCCTGTTCAGTTGGAGCCTAATGTTCCCTGGTCATAATCTCCTGTTCAATGGGAGCCTAATGTTCCCTGGTCATAATCTCCTGTTCAGTGGGAGCCTAATGTTCCCTGGTCTTCATCTCCTGTTCAGCGGGAGCATAATGTTCCCTGGTCTTCATCTCCTGTTCAGTGGGAGCCTAATGTTCCCTGGTCTTCATCTCCTGTTCAGCGGGAGCCTAATGTTCCCTGGTCATAATCTCCTGTTCAGTGGGAGCCTAATGTTCCCTGGTCTTCATCTCCTGTTCAGCGGGAGCCTAATGTTCCCTGGTCATAATCTCCTGTTCAGTGGGAGCATAATGTCCCTGGTCATAATCTCCTGTTCAGTTGGAGCCTAATGTTCCCTGGTCATAATCTCATATTCAGCGGGAGCCTAATGTTCCCTGGTCATAATCTCCTGTTCAGTGGGAGCCTAATGTTCCCTGGTCTTCATCTCCTGTTCAGCGGGAGCCTAATGTTCCCTGGTCATAATCTCCTGTTCAGTGGGAGCATAATGTCCCTGGTCATAATCTCCTGTTCAGTTGGAGCCTAATGTTCCCTGGTCATAATCTCATATTCAGTGGGAGCCTAATGTTCCCTGGTCTTCATCTCCTGTTCAGTGGGAGCCTAATGTTCCCTGGTCATAATCTCCTGTTCAGTGGGAGCCTAATGTTCCCTGGTCATAATCTCCTGTTCAGTGGGAGCCTAATGTTCCCTGGTCATAATCTCCTGTTCAGTGGGAGCCTAATGTTCCCTGGTCATAATCTCTGGGTCCTGTTCAGTTGGAGCCTAATGTTCCCTGGTCATAATCTCTGGGTCCTGTTCAGTGGGAGGCTAATGTTCCCTGGTCATCATCTCCTGTTCAGTGGGAGCCTAATGTTCCCTGGTCATAATCTCCTGTTAAGTGGGAGCCTAATGTTCCCTGGTCTTCATCTCCTGTTCAGCGGGAGCCTAATGTTTCCTGGTCATAATCTCCTGTTCAGTGGGAGCCTAATGTTCCCTGGTCTTCATCTCCTGTTCAGCGGGAGCCTAATGTTCCCTGGTCATAATCTCCTGTTCAGTGGGAGCCTAATGTTCCCTGGTCATAATCTCCTGTTCAGTGGGAGCCTAATGTTCCCTGGTCATAATCTATGGGTCCTGTTCAGTGGGAGCCTAATGTTCCCTGGTCATAATCTCCTGTTCAGTGGGAGCCTAATGTTCCCTGGTCTTCATCTCCTGTTCAGTGGGAGCCTAATGTTCCCTGGTCATAATCTCCTGTTCAGTGGGAGCATAATGTTCCCTGGTCATAATCTCCTGTTCAGTTGGAGCCTAATGTTCCCTGGACATAATCTCATATTCAGTGGGAGCCTAATGTTCCCTGGTCATAATCTCTGGGTCCTGTTCAGTGGGAGCCTAATGTTCCCTGGTCTTCATCTCCTGTTCAGTGGGAGCCTAATGTTCCCTGGTCATAATCTCCTGTTCAGTGGGAGCCTAATGTTCCCTGGTCATAATCTCCTGTTCAGTGGGAGCCTAATGTTCCCTGGTCATAATCTATGGGTCCTGTTCAGTGGGAGCCTAATGTTCCCTGGTCTTCATCTCCTGTTCAGTGGGAGCCTAATGTTCCCTGGTCATAATCTCCTGTTCAGTGGGAGCCTAATGTTCCCTGGTCATAATCTCCTGTTCAGTGGGAGCCTAATGTTCCCTGGTCATAATCTATGGGTCCTGTTCAGTGGGAGCCTAATGTTCCCTGGTCATAATCTCCTGTTCAGTGGGAGCCTAATGTTCCCTGGTCTTCATCTCCTGTTCAGTGGGAGCCTAATGTTCCCTGGTCATAATATCCTGTTCAGTGGGAGCCTAATGTTCCCTGGTCATAATCTCCTGTTCAGTGGGAGCCTAATGTTCCCTGGTCTTCATCTCCTGTTCAGTAGGAGCCTAATGTTCCCTGGTCTTCATCTCCTGTTCAGTGGGAGCCTAATGTTCCCTGGTCATAATCTATGGGTCCTGTTCAGTGGGAGCCTAATGTTCCCTGGTCTTCATCTCCTGTTCAGTGGGAGCCTAATGTTCCCTGGTCTTCATCTCCTGTTCAGTGGGAGCCTAATGTTCCCTGGTCATAATATCCTGTTCAGTGGGAGCCTAATGTTCCCTGGTCATAATCTCCTGTTCAGTGGGAGCATAATGTTCCCATGTCATAATCTCTGGGTCCTGTTCAGTGGGAGCCTAATGTTCCCTGGTCATAATCTCCTGTTCAATGGGAGCCTAATGTTCCCTGGTCTTAATCTCCTGTTCAGTGGGAGCCTAATGTTCCCTGGTCATAATCTCCTGTTCAGTTGGAGCCTAATGTTCCCTGGTCATAATCTCCTGTTCAGTGGGAGCCTAATGTTCCCTGGTCATAATCTCTGGGTCCTGTTCAGTGGGAGCCTAATGTTCCCTGGTCATAATCTCTGGGTCCTGTTCACTGGGAGCCTAATGTTCCCTGGTCATCATCTCCTATTCAGTGGGAGCATAATGTTCCCTGGTCATAATCTCCTGTTCAGTGGGAGCCTAATGTTCCCTGGTCATAATCTCTGGGTCCTGTTCAGTGGGAGCCTAATGTTCCCTGGTCATAATCTCTGGGTCCTGTTCAGTGGGAGCCTAATGTTCCCTGGTCATAAACTCCTGTTCAGTAGGAGCATAATGTTCCCTGGTCATAATCTCCTGTTCAGTGGGAGCCTAATGTTCCCTGGTCATAATCTCTGGGTCCTGTTCAGTGGGAGCCTAATGTTCCCTGGTCATAATCTCCTGTTCAATGGGAGCCTAATGTTCCCTGGTCTTCATCTCGTGTTCAGTGGGAGCCTAATGTTCCCTGGTCATAACCTCTGGGTCCTGTTCAGTGGGAGCCTAATGTTCCCTGGTCATAATCTCCTGTTCAGTGGGAGCCTAATGTTCCCTGGTCATAATCTCCTGTTCAGTGGGAGCCTAATGTTCCCTGGTCATAATCTCCTGTTCAGTGGGAGCCTAATGTTCCCTGGTCATAATCTCCTGTTCAGTGGGAGCCTAATGTTCCCTGGTCATAATCTCCTGTTCAGTGGGAGCCTAATGTTCCCTGGTCATAATCTCCTGTTCAGTGGGAGCCTAATGTTCCCTGGTCATAATCTCCTGTTCAGTGGGAGCCTAATGTTCCCTGGTCTTCATCTCCTGTTCAGTGGGAGCATAATGTTCCCTGGTCATAATCTCCTGTTCAGTGAGAGCCTAATGTTCCCTGGTCTTCATCTCCTGTTCAGTGGGAGCATAATGTTCCCTGGTCATAATCTCCTGTTCAGTGGGAGCCTAATGTTCCCTGGTCTTCATCTCCTGTTCAGTAGGAGCCTAATGTTCCCTGGTCATAATCTCTGGCTCCTGTTCACTTGGCACCAAATGGAAGAAAATTTCAAATTTTTTGTTTTCCACTGCAAAAAGTTTTACACCACCCTGGTAAGAATCCTTCCTGAGCTGTTGATACCTACCCACAATACCTTTGACGGGATTAACAGAGCTCAGCATGGCTTTAAAGACATCCACCATAGCCTTGTCTCTCAGGATGGTCTTCTGAAACACCAACAGGAAGTTCTAACGGAAACAAAAAACCCTGTCGTGTTACGGAACCAATAACGAACCGGGAACACTTGAATGATTCTAAATGTATTTCAAAATTAAACAGGTGAGTCTAGTCACACTGCAATATGTGCCTGTTGAATGATAACGCCTGGCGTCGTCTCTACAGAAAAGCGAAGCTACGAACGACAGTATCTGTATTAAAATATAACAACTAACTGATATTGACCTCAATAAATCATGATTGTTTTGAAGTCAAAATGGTACAACCGGGTTAAATAAAAAAAGTTTAACTAGTTGTTAGGACTGAGGTAGTACATTCCATAGCATCCTAATAGATAGGAGAGTAGTAATTCATAGGCCCGGCAGGCTGAGTTTCAATAACATCATGTCAACGTGACCTGCAGTTCCTTGACGATCATGAAGCAGAGGAGCCTGTCGAGCCCGTTGAGACCGAAGGTCCCCAGGGTGTCCTGTATCTCAGAGAACAGACGGTTGTTGGTCACTTCCTGGTGGGTCTTCAGGTCGTACCAGGTGTTCAACTGGTCCATGTAACACGTCACTCTGGGAGAACACAGGTAAACAGGTAAAAGGCTTTGCATTAAGACATATTAGAAGCACTGAGAAGAGAGTATACCCAACATAGACATCCACGACCGTGTATACGCCACGTTACAGAACACCAACGCTACCTTTCGTAACTAATCTTCAAATAGCCACCCTTTGCCTTGATGACTGTTGGAAAAGCATTCCAGGTGAAGCTGGTTGAGAGAATGCCAAGAGTGTGCAAAGCTGTCATCAAGGCAAAGGGTGGCTACTTTGAAGAATCTCAAAAATCTCAAAAACTTATTTTGGTTACTACATGATTCCATACGTGCTATTTCATAGTATTTTTTTATTCTACATTGTAGAAAATAGTAAAAATAAAGAAATACCCTTGAATGAGTAGGTAGTGTACCTACAAGCTAACAGACTGACGCCACTAAGGTGACACGGAGAGAGACACCTACTTAGGGTCTGTGATGCGGAGGATCTCTCTACAGAGTCGCCCGATGAAGGTGGCCGACTCATCGACCGAGGGGAACTTGGGGATGGGGATATGGGTCGACTGGTAGACACTCTGCCAATCCTGGATCTAAGAAACACAAAGAGCTGAACATTAGCCATTTAAATAGTAGGTATATTATTTAAACCAGGGCTCTCCCAACCCTGTTTCTGGAGAGCTACTCTCCTGTAGGTTTTCAATCCAATTCCCAGTTGTAACTAACCTGATTCAACCAGCTAATATATACTGTATATAGAGCCTCTCTACTGTATATAGTCTCTCTACTGTATAGAGCCTCGCTACTGTATAGAGCCTCTACTGCATATAGCCCCCCTCTACTGTATATAGCCCCCCTCTACTGTATATAGCCCCCCTCTACTGTATAGAGCCCCCCTCTACTGTATAGAGCCCCCCTCTACTGTATAGAGCCCCCCTCTACTGTATAGAGCCCCCCTCTACTGTATAGAGCCCCTCTCTACTGTATAGAGCCCCTCTCTACTGTATCGAGCCCCTCTCTACTGCATAGAGCCTCTCTACTGTACAGAGCCCCTCTACTGTATATAGCCTCTGCTGTATATAGCCTCACTACTGTATAGCCCCTCTACTGTACAGAGCCCCTCTACTGTACAGAGCCCCTCTACTGTACAGAGCCCCTCTACTGTATATAGCCTCTGCTGTATATAGCCTCTGCTGTATATAGCCTCTCTACTGTACAGAGCCCCTCTACTGTATATAGCCTCTGCTGTATATAGCCTCACTACTGTATAGAGCCTCTACTGCATAGAGCCCCTCTACTGTATATAGCCTCTACTGTATAGAGCCTCTACTGCACAGAGCCCCTCTACTGCACAGAGCCCCTCTACTGCACAGAGCCCCTCTACTGCACAGAGCCCCTCTGCTGCACAGAGCCCCTCTGCTGCACAGAGCCCCTCTGCTGCACAGAGCCCCTCTGCTGCACAGAGCCCCTCTGCTGCACAGAGCCCCTCTGCTGCACAGAGCCCCTCTGCTGCACAGAGCCCCTCTGCTGCACAGAGCCCCTCTGCTGCACAGAGCCCCTCTGCTGCACAGAGCCCCTCTGCTGCATAGAGCCCCTCTGCTGCATAGAGCCCCTCTACTGCATAGAGCCTCTCTACTGTATAGAGCCTCTCTACTGTATATAGCCTCTCTACTGTATATAGCCTCTCTACTGTATAGAGCCTCTCTACTGTATATAGCCTCTCTACTGTATATAGCCTCTCTACTGTATAGAGCCTCTCTACTGCATAGAGCCTCTCTACTGTATAGAGCCTCTCTACTGTATGTAGCCTCTCTACTGTATATAGCCTCTCTACTGTATAGAGCCTCTCTACTGTATGTAGCCTCTCTACAGTATGTAGCCTCTCTACTGTATATAGCCTCTCTACTGTATGTAGCCTCTCTACTGTATGTAGCCTCTCTACTGTATGTAGCCTCTCTACTGTATGTAGCCTCTCTACTGTATATAGCCTCTCTACTGTATGTAGCCTCTCTACTGTATAGAGCCTCTCTACTGTATGTAGCCTCTCTACAGTATATAGCCTCTCTACTGTATATAGCCTCTCTACTGTATGTAGCCTCTCTACTGTATGTAGCCTCTCTACTGTATGTAGCCTCTCTACTGTATATAGCCTCTCTACTGTATGTAGCCTCTCTACTGTATATAGAGCCTCTACTGTATATAGCCTCTCTACTGTATGTAGCCTCTCTACTGTATAGAGCCTCTCTACTGTATGTAGCCTCTACAGTATATAGCCTCTCTACTGTATATAGCCTCTCTACTGTATGTAGCCTCTCTACTGTATGTAGCCTCTCTACTGTATGTAGCCTCTCTACTGTATGTAGCCTCTCTACTGTATGTAGCCTCTCTACTGTATAGAGCCTCTCTACTGTATAGAGCCTCTCTACTGTATAGAGCCTCTCTACTGTATAGAGCCTCTCTACTGTATAGAGCCTCTCTACTGTATATAGCCTCTCTACTGTATATAGCCTCTCTACTGTATATAGCCTCTCTACTGTATATAGCCCCTCTACTGTATATAGCCTCTCTACTGTATATAGCCTCTCTACTGTATATAGCCTCTCTACTGCATAGAGCCTCTCTACTGTATATAGCCTCTCTACTGTATATAGCCTCTACTGTATAGAGCCTCTCTACTGCATAGAGCCTCTCTACTGTATATAGCCTCTCTACTGTATATATCCTCTCTACTGTATATAGCCTCTCTACTGCATAGAGCCTCTCTACTGTATATATCCTCTCTACTGTATATAGCCTCTCTACTGCATAGAGCCTCTCTACTGTATATAGCCTCTCTACTGTATGTAGCCTCTCTACTGTATATATCCTCTCTACTGCATAGAGCCTCTCTACTGTATATAGCCTCTCTACTGTATGTAGCCTCTCTACTGTATATATCCTCTCTACTGTATAGAGCCTCTCTACTGCATAGAGCCTCTCTACTGTATATAGCCTCTCTACTGTATATATCCTCTCTACTGTATATAGCCTCTCTACTGCATAGAGCCTCTCTACTGTATATATCCTCTCTACTGTATATAGCCTCTCTACTGCATAGAGCCTCTCTACTGTATATAGCCTCTCTACTGTATGTAGCCTCTCTACTGTATATATCCTCTCTACTGCATAGAGCCTCTCTACTGCATAGAGCCTCTCTACTGTATATAGCCTCTCTACTGTACAGAGCCTCTCTACTGCATAGAGCCTCTCTACTGTATATAGCCTCTCTACTGTATATAGCCTCTCTACTGTACAGAGCCTCTCTACTGTATATAGCCTCTCTACTGTATATAGCCTCTCTACTGTATATAGCCTCTCTACTGTATATAGCCTCTCTACTGTATATAGCCCCTCTACTGTATAGAGCCTCTCTACTGTATATAGCCTCTCTACTGTATAGAGCCTCTCTACTGTATATAGCCTCTCTACTGTATAGAGCCTCTCTACTGTATATAGCCTCTCTACTGTATATAGCCTCTCTACTGTATATAGCCTCTCTACTGTATAGAGCCTCGGTCCAAACCTTGGTGCGTAGGAAGCTGTTGCACTCCTGCTCCACGTTGTAGTTGATGATACGAGAGACCTCTTCCTGCCAGATCTTCAGGCCGTAGATGGAGACGTAATCCTGGATGTACTCAAAGGACCGGTAGAACCCGTCCATGGTGGCTGCCATCTCCTTGAGCTTCGGCATCAGCTCACTGGTCTTTACCAGGTGTGAGATTGGAAATTGGACCAGGATTAATATTCTGAAACACTTTTACATTTTCAAGTTAGCAGACAACTTTGTTTTATATTCTGTCATGAATAAAACCTGAAACAAACTGATACTTCAGACACTGAAATTAAACTTTTTAAAGTGACGGTTAACCTTGAATGGTACTGTGGATTTATTTATAAATGTAACCTTTATTTAACTAGGGCAAGTCCGTTAAAAAACAATTCATATTTACAATGGACGGCCTACACCGGCCAAACCCGGACGACGCTGGGTCAATTGTGCGCCACCCTATTGGACTCTCAATCACGGACCGGATGTGATACAGCCCCGAATCGAACCAGGGACTGTAGTGACGCCTCTTGCACTGAGATGCAGTGCCTTAGACCGCTGCGCCACTCCGGGAGCAGCCTCGGGAACGGTTGATATTGTGTTGCGTCATGGTCAGATATCTCACCTTAGCCTTAGGGTTAAAGATAAGTCCTTTGTGAAGAGCGTAGGCTACTCTTCTCACCAACTCCTTCCTGATACCATCTTCCAGGAGCTGCTTGGGATCCACCTGAAGAGACGCCACAAAAAAGGTAAGACTTCTGCATTTACACACATTTTCTCAATTATAAAGATATATTTTTATTTTATTTATCCTTTATTTAAACGAGGCAAGTCAATTAAGAACAAATTATTATTTTACAATGATTGCCTACCGGGGAACATTGGGTTAACTGCCTTGTTCAGGGGCAGAACGACAGATTTTTTACCTTGTCAGCTCAGGGATTCGATCTAGCAACCTTTCTGTTACTAGTCCGACGCTCTAACCACTAGGTTACCTGCCTCCCCCCTCTAACCACGAGGCTCCCCCCTCTAACCACGAGGCAACCCCCTCTAACCACGAGGCAACCCCCTCTAACCACGAGGCAACCCCCTCTAACCACGAGGCAACCCCCTCTAACCACGAGGCAACCCCCTCTAACCACGAGGCAACCCCCTCTAACCACGAGGCAACCCCCTCTAACCACGAGGCAACCCCCTCTAACCACGAGGCAACCCCCTCTAACCACGAGGCAACCCCCTCTAACCACGAGGCAACCTGCCTCCCCCCTCTAACCACGAGGCAACCTGCCTCCCCCCTCTAACCACGAGGCAACCTGCCTCCCCCCTCTAACCACGAGGCAACCTGCCCCCCCCCTCTAACCACGAGGCAACCTGCCCCCCCCTTCTAACCACTAGGCTACCCTGCCTCCCCCCTCTAACCACTAGGCAACCTGCCTCCCCCCCTCTAAACACTAGGCAACCTGCCTCCCCCCCTCTAACCACTAGGCAACCTGCCTCCCCCCCTCTAACCACTAGGCAACCTGCCTCCCCCCTCTAACCACGAGGCAACCTGCCCCCCCCCTCTAACCACGAGGCAACCTGCCCCCCCCTTCTAACCACTAGGCTACCCTGCCTCCCCCCTCTAACCACTAGGCAACCTGCCTCCCCCCCTCTAAACACTAGACTACCTGCCTCCCCCCTCTAACCACTAGGCTACCTGTCCCCCCCCTCTAACCACTAGGCAACCTGCCTCCCCCCTCTAACCACTAGGCAACCTGCCTCCCCCCTCTAACCACTAGGCAACCTGCCTCCCCCCTCTAACCACGAGGCAACCTGCCTCCCCCCTCTAACCACGAGGCAACCTGCCTCCCCCCTCTAACCACGAGGCAACCTGCCTCCCCCCTCTAACCACGAGGCAACCTGCCTCCCCCCTCTAACCACGAGGCAACCTGCCTCCCCCCTCTAACCACGAGGCAACCTGCCTCCCCCCTCTAACCACGAGGCAACCTGCCCCCCCCCTCTAACCACTAGGCAACCTGCCTCCCCCCTCTAACCACTAGGCAACCTGCCTCCCCCCTCTAACCACTAGGCAACCTGCCTCCCCCCTCTAACCACTAGGCTACCTGCCTCCCCCCTCTAACCACGAGGCAACCTGCCCCCCCCCTCTAACCACGAGGCAACCTGCCTCCCCCCTCTAACCACGAGGCAACCTGCCTCCCCCCTCTAACCACGAGGCAACCTGCCTCCCCCCTCTAACCACTAGGCAACCTGCCTCCCCCCTCTAACCACTAGGCAACCTGCCTCCCCCCTCTAACCACTAGGCAACCTGCCTCCCCCCTCTAACCACTAGGCAACCTGCCTCCCCCCTCTAACCACTAGGCAACCTGCCTCCCCCCTCTAACCACGAGGCAACCTGCCTCCCCCTTCTAACCACTAGGCAACCTGCCTCCCCCCTCTAACCACTAGGCAACCTGCCTCCCCCCTCTAACCACTAGGCAACCTGCCTCCCCCCCTCTAACCACTAGGCTACCCTGCCTACCCCCTCTAACCACTAGGCAACCTGCCTCCCCCCTCTAACCACTAGGCAACCTGCCTCCCCCCCTCTAACCACTAGGCAACCTGCCTCCCCCCTCTAACCACTAGGCAACCTGCCTCCCCCCTCTAACCACTAGGCAACCTGCCTCCCCCCTCTAACCACTAGGCAACCTGCCTCCCCCCTCTAACCACTAGGCAACCTGCCTCCCCCCTCTAACCACTAGGCTACCTGCCGTCAATATATCTAAAACAACGGTTGCATAAACCCGTTTTAAATTTAAAAACTGACCTTGATGATTCCAACCAGCGTGGTCTTCATCATCAGAATCCCTTCAGTAAAGATGGAGATGGCGTGGGTGAGTTTGGCAACCTGTGAGAAAATCAAGTCCAGGATGTTCAGCTGTAGAAAACACTGCTCCATTGAGCCAGAGAGGAACGGGTTGGGGAGACTCAGTGAGCATCTGCTCCCTCTGCACAGTTAGGGGCCAGGAACCTAGTCAGGGAAACTCTGGCTCCTAGTTAGAGTCACTACCATAGGTCCTAGTTATACTATAGGTCCTAGTTATAGTCACTACTATAGGTCCTAGTTATAGTCACTACTATAGGTCCTAGTTATAGTCACTACTATAGGTCCTAGTTATAGTATAGGTCCTAGTTATAGTATAGGTCCTAGTTATAGTATAGGTCCTAGTTATAGTCACTACTACAGGTCCTAGTTATAGTCACTACTATAGGTCCTAGTTATAGTCACTACTATAGGTCCTAGTTATAGTATAGGTCCTAGTTATAGTCACTACTATAGGTCCTAGTTAGAGTCACTACTACAGGTCCTAGTTATAGTCACTACTATAGGTCCTAGTTATAGTCACTACTACAGGTCCTAGTTATAGTATAGGTCCTAGTTAGAGTCACTACTATAGGTCCTAGTTATACTATAGGTCCTAGTTATAGTCACTACTACAGGTCCTAGTTATAGTGTAGGTCCTAGTTATAGTCACTACCATAGGTCCTAGTTATAGTGTAGGTCCTAGTTATAGTCACTACTATAGGTCCTAGTTATAGTCACTACTATAGGTCCTAGTTATAGTCACTACTACAGGTCCTAGTTATAGTCACTACTATAGGTCCTAGTTATAGTCACTACTACAGGTCCTAGTTATACTATAGGTCCTAGTTATAGTCACTACTATAGGTCCTAGTTATAGTCACTACTATAGGTCCTAGTTATAGTATAGGTCCTAGTTATAGTCACTACTACAGGTCCTAGTTATAGTCACTACTATAGGTCCTAGTTATAGTCACTACTACAGGTCCTAGTTATAGTATAGGTCCTAGTTAGAGTCACTACTATAGGTCCTAGTTATAGTCACTACTATAGGTCCTAGTTATAGTCACTACTATAGGTCCTAGTTATAGTCACTACTATAGGTCCTAGTTGTACTATAGGTCCTAGTTATACTATAGGTCCTAGTTATAGTCACTACTATAGGTCCTAGTTATAGTCACTACTACAGGTCCTAGTTATAGTATAGGTCCTAGTTATAGTATGGGTCCTAGTTATAGTCACTACTATAGGTCCTAGTTATAGTCACTACTTTTGGTCCTAGTTATAGTCACTACCATAGGTCCTAGTTATACTATAGGTCCTAGTTATAGTCACTACTATAGGTCCTAGTTATAGTCACTACTATAGGTCCTAGTTATAGTCACTACTATAGGTCCTAGTTACTACTATAGGTCCTAGTTATAGTCACTACTATAGGTCCTAGTTGTACTATAGGTCCTAGTTATACTATAGGTCCTAGTTATAGTCACTACTATAGGTCCTAGTTATAGTCACTACTACAGGTCCTAGTTATAGTATAGGTCCTAGTTATAGTCACTACTATAGGTCCTAGTTATAGTCACTACTATAGATCCTAGTTATACTATAGGTCCTAGTTATAGTCACTACTTTTGGTCCTAGTTATAGTCACTACTATAGGTCCTAGTCATAGTCACTACTATAGGTCCTAGTTATAGTCACTACTATAGGTCCTAGTTATAGTCACTACTATAGGTCCTAGTTATAGTACAGGTCCTAGTTGTAGTCACTACTATAGGTCCTAGTTATAGTCACTACTATAGGTCCTAGTCATAGTCACTACTATAGGTCCTAGTTATAGTCACTACTATAGGTCCTAGTTATAGTCACTACTATAGATCCTAGTTATAGTATAGGTCCTAGTTATACTATAGGTCCTAGTTATAGTCAATACTATAGATCCTAGTTATAGTCACTACTATAGGTCCTAGTTATACTATAGGTCCTAGTTATAGTCACTACTATAGGTCCTAGTTATAGTCACTACTATAGGTCCTAGTTATAGTCACTACTTTTGGTCCTGTTATAGTCACTACTATAGGTCCTAGTTATAGTCACTACTATAGGTCCTAGTTATAGTCACTACTACAGGTCCTAGTTATAGTCACTACTATAGGTCCTGTTATAGTCACTACTACAGGTCCTAGTTATAGTATAGGTCCTAGTTATAGTCACTACTATAGGTCCTAGTTATAGTCATTACTATAGGTCCTAGTTAGAGTCACTACTATAGGTCCTAGTTATAGTATAGGTCCTAGTTATACTATAGGTCCTAGTTATAGTGTAGGTCCTAGTTATAGTCACTACCATAGGTCCTAGTTATAATGTAGGTCCTAGTTATAGTCACTACTATAGGTCCTAGTTATAGTCACTACTATAGGTCCTAGTTATAGTCACTACAATAGGTCCTAGTTATAGTCACTACTATAGTTCCTAGTTATAGTCACTACTATAGGTCCTGTTATAGTCACTACTACAGGTCCTAGTTATAGTATAGGTCCTAGTTATAGTCACTACTATAGGTCCTAGTTATAGTCATTACTATAGGTCCTAGTTAGAGTCACTACTATAGGTCCTAGTTATAGTATAGGTCCTAGTTATACTATAGGTCCTAGTTATAGTCACTACTACAGGTCCTAGTTATAGTGTAGGTCCTAGTTATAGTCACTACCATAGGTCCTAGTTATAGTGTAGGTCCTAGTTATAGTCACTACCATAGGTCCTAGTTATAGTGTAGGTCCTAGTTATAGTCACTACCATAGGTCCTAGTTATAATGTAGGTCCTAGTTAGAGTCACTACTATAGGTCCTAGTTATAGTCACTACTATAGGTCCTAGTTATAGTCACTACTATAGGTCCTAGTAATAGTGTAGGTCCTAGTTATAGTCACTACCATAGGTCCTAGTTATAGTGTAGGTCCTAGTTATAGTCACTACTATAGGTCCTAGTTATAGTCACTACTACAGGTCCTAGTTATACTATAGGTCCTAGTTATAGTCACTACTATAGGTCCTAGTTATAGTCACTACTATAGGTCCTAGTTATAGTCACTACTACAGGTCCTAGTTATAGTCACTACTATAGGTCCTAGTTGTAGTATAGGTCCTAGTTATACTATAGGTCCTAGTTATAGTCACTACTACAGGTCCTAGTTATAGTGTAGGTCCTAGTTATAGTCACTACCATAGGTCCTAGTTATAGTGTAGGTCCTAGTTATAGTCACTACCATAGGTCCTAGTTATAGTGTAGGTCCTAGTTATAGTCACTACCATAGGTCCTAGTTATAATGTAGGTCCTAGTTAGAGTCACTACTATAGGTCCTAGTTATAGTCACTACTATAGGTCCTAGTTATAGTCACTACTATAGGTCCTAGTAATAGTGTAGGTCCTAGTTATAGTCACTACCATAGGTCCTAGTTATAGTGTAGGTCCTAGTTATAGTCACTACTATAGGTCCTAGTTATAGTCACTACTACAGGTCCTAGTTATACTATAGGTCCTAGTTATAGTCACTACTATAGGTCCTAGTTATAGTCACTACTATAGGTCCTAGTTATAGTCACTACTACAGGTCCTAGTTATAGTCACTACTATAGGTCCTAGTTATAGTCACTACTATAGGTCCTAGTTATAGTTATACTATAGGTCCTAGTTATAGTCACTACTATAGGTCCTAGTTATAGTCACTACTATAGGTCCTAGTTATAGTCACTACTATAGGTCCTAGTTATAGTTATAGTATAGGTCCTAGTTATAGTCACTACTATAGGTCCTAGTTATAGTCACTACTATAGGTCCTAGTTATAGTCACTACTATAGGTCCTAGTTATAGTTATAGTATAGGTCCTAGTTATAGTCACTACTACAGGTCCTAGTTATAGTTATAGTATAGGTCCTAGTTATAGTCACTACTATAGGTCCTAGTTATAGTCACTACTACAGGTCCTAGTTATAGTCACTACTATAGGTCCTAGTTATAGTATAGGTCCTAGTTATACTATAGGTCCTAGTTATAGTCACTACTACAGGTCCTAGTTATAGTGTAGGTCCTAGTTATAGTCACTACCATAGGTCCTAGTTATAGTGTAGGTCCTAGTTATAGTCACTACCATAGGTCCTAGTTATAGTGTAGGTCCTAGTTATAGTCACTACCATAGGTCCTAGTTATAATGTAGGTCCTAGTTAGAGTCACTACTATAGGTCCTAGTTATAGTCACTACTATAGGTCCTAGTTATAGTCACTACTATAGGTCCTAGTAATAGTGTAGGTCCTAGTTATAGTCACTACCATAGGTCCTAGTTATAGTGTAGGTCCTAGTTATAGTCACTACTATAGGTCCTAGTTATAGTCACTACTACAGGTCCTAGTTATACTATAGGTCCTAGTTATAGTCACTACTATAGGTCCTAGTTATAGTCACTACTATAGGTCCTAGTTATAGTCACTACTACAGGTCCTAGTTATAGTCACTACTATAGGTCCTAGTTATAGTCACTACTATAGGTCCTAGTTATAGTTATACTATAGGTCCTAGTTATAGTCACTACTATAGGTCCTAGTTATAGTCACTACTATAGGTCCTAGTTATAGTCACTACTATAGGTCCTAGTTATAGTCACTACTATAGGTCCTAGTTATAGTTATAGTATAGGTCCTAGTTATAGTCACTACTATAGGTCCTAGTTATAGTCACTACTATAGGTCCTAGTTATAGTCACTACTATAGGTCCTAGTTATAGTTATAGTATAGGTCCTAGTTATAGTCACTACTACAGGTCCTAGTTATAGTTATAGTATAGGTCCTAGTTATAGTCACTACTATAGGTCCTAGTTATAGTGTAGGTCCTAGTTATAGTCACTACCATAGGTCCTAGTTATAGTGTAGGTCCTAGTTATAGTCACTACTATAGGTCCTAGTTATAGTCACTACTACAGGTCCTAGTTATAGTACAGGTCCTAGTTATAGTCACTACTATAGGTCCTAGTTATAGTCACTACTATAGGTCCTAGTTATAGTTATAGTATAGGTCCTAGTTATAGTCACTACTATAGTCACTACTATAGGTCCTAGTTATAGTTATAGTATAGGTCCTAGTTATAGTCACTACTATAGGTCCTAGTTATATATGCTCTTCCGGCTGATTCACACAGGACCATAAATGACCTCTGACCTCGTAGCGAGCCCCCAGCTGGGCGTAGTCCTTCAGCTTGTCCTTGTCCAGTCTGGTGGGAACCTCCATGATGGCATGGATCTGCAGCTTGATGATCTTAGCCAGGGAGGTGAACATGCTCTCAGGGATGATCTGTAACACCTAGTGGAGAGGAGAGGAAACACGCTCTCAGGGATGATCTGTAACACCTAGTGGAGAGTAGAGGAAACACGCTCTCAGGGATGATCTGTAACACCTAGTGGAGAGTAGAGGAAACACGCTCTCAGGGATGATCTGTAACACCTAGTGGAGAGTAAAGGAAACACGCTCTCAGGGATGATGATCTGTAACACCTAGTGGAGAGTAGAGGAAACATGCTCTCAGGGATGATGATCTGTAACACCTAGTGGAGAGTAGAGGAAACACGCTCTCAGGGATGATGATCTGTAACACCTAGTGGAGAGTAGAGGAAACACGCTCTCAGGGATGATGATCTGTAACACCTAGTGGAGAGGAGAGGAAACACGCTCTCAGGGATGATGATCTGTAACACCTAGTGGAGAGTAGAGGAAACACGCTCTCAGGGATGATCTGTAACACCTAGTGGAGAGTAGAGGAAACACGCTCTCAGGGATGATGATCTGTAACACCTAGTGGAGAGTAGAGGAAACACGCTCTCAGGGATGATGATCTGTAACACCTAGTGGAGAGGAGAGGAAACACGCTCTCAGGGATGATCTGTAACACCTAGTGGAGAGGAGAGGAAACACGCTCTCAGGGATGATCTGTAACACCTAGTGGAGAGGAGAGGAAACATGCTCTCAGGGATGATCTGTAACACCTAGTGGAGAGTAGAGGAAACACGCTCTCAGGGATGATCTGTAACACCTAGTGGAGAGTAGAGGAAACACGCTCTCAGGGATGATCTGTAACACCTAGTGGAGAGGAGAGGAAACACGCTCTCAGGGATGATCTGTAACACCTAGTGGAGAGTAGAGGAAACACGCTCTCAGGGATGATCTGTAACACCTAGTGGAGAGTAGAGGAAACACGCTCTCAGGGATGATCTGTAACACCTAGTGGAGAGTAGAGGAAACACGCTCTCAGGGATGATGATCTGTAACACCTAGTGGAGAGGAGAGGAAACACGCTCTCAGGGATGATGATCTGTAACACCTAGTGGAGAGGAGAGGAAACACGCTCTCAGGGATGATGATCTGTAACACCTAGTGGAGAGTAGAGGAAACACGCTCTCAGGGATGATCTGTAACACCTAGTGGAGAGTAGAGGAAACACGCTCTCAGGGATGATCTGTAACACCTAGTGGAGAGTAGAGGAAACACGCTCTCAGGGATGATGATCTGTAACACCTAGTGGAGAGGAGAGGAAACACGCTCTCAGGGATGATCTGTAACACCTAGTGGAGAGGAGAGGAAACACGCTCTCAGGGATGATGATCTGTAACACCTAGTGGAGAGTAGAGGAAACACGCTCTCAGGGATGATCTGTAACACCTAGTGGAGAGGAGAGGAAACACGCTCTCAGGGATGATCTGTAACACCTAGTGGAGAGGAGAGGAAACACGCTCTCAGGGATGATCTGTAACACCTAGTGGAGAGTAGAGGAAACACGCTCTCAGGGATGATCTGTAACACCTAGTGGAGAGTAGAGGAAACACGCTCTCAGGGATGATCTGTAACACCTAGTGGAGAGTAGAGGAAACACGCTCTCAGGGATGATGATCTGTAACACCTAGTGGAGAGTAGAGGAAACACGCTCTCAGGGATGATGATCTGTAACACCTAGTGGAGAGTAGAGGAAACACGCTCTCAGGGATGATCTGTAACACCTAGTGGAGAGTAGAGGAAACACGCTCTCAGGGATGATCTGTAACACCTAGTGGAGAGGAGAGGAAACACGCTCTCAGGGATGATCTGTAACACCTAGTGGAGAGGAGAGGAAACACGCTCTCAGGGATGATGATCTGTAACACCTAGTGGAGAGGAGAGGAAACACGCTCTCAGGGATGATGATCTGTAGAGGGTGGGGTTAGGGAGTAGGGGGTCGAAGCAGGGACTGGGGAGTAGGGAGAAGGGGCTGAGGGTAGGGAGGAGGGGCTGAGGGTAGGGAGGAGTGGCTGGGGGTAGGGAGGAGGGGATGGGGGTAGGGAGGAGGGGCTGGGGGTAGGGAGGAGGGGCTGGGGGTAGGGAGGAGGGGATGAGGGTAGATTAGAGATTCAGGATTCCTGGTCTCTGGGACCATACCTTTCTGACGTAGGTCACCAGTTCCCCGGAGTAGAACTGAGAAACACTGAGCAGATCTGGACTGTTAGCCTGGTTGATACGCAGCAGAGGCAGGTCCAACGCAGACGCCAACTGGTAACAAGGATCAATAACAACACGCGTTACAGAATGCATGTTTTCAAACAGGAAATACCTTTTTTCTTGTTTAGAGGATTTATCTGTGTACTCTACTAAATGAACTGTTTGTCTGAGTAGTGAATGGTTGACCTTTAGGAAGGTTGCTCGTAGCTTGGTCACCATAGATGGGTTCACTCTGATACTCTCCTGCATGATTGACGTGAAGCTGGGAAAACAACCAGAGAAAAACATTCAAATGGCAAATTTATATATTATCTTATTTGACCCAGGTTAGTCTCATCCGGTTCTTATTTGACCAGGTTAGTCTCACCGGGTTCTTATTTGACCAGGTTAGTCTCACCGGGTTCTTATTTGACCAGGTTAGTCTCACCGGGTTCTTATTTGACCAGGTTGGTCTTACCGGGTTCTTATTTGACCCAGGTTAGTCTCACTGAGATCATATTTGACCAGGTTAGTCTCACTGAGATCTTATTTGACCAGGTTAGTCTCACCGGGTTCTTATTTGACCCAGGTTGGTCTTACCGGGTTCTTATTTGACCCAGGTTAGTCTCACCGAGATCTTATTTGACCAGGTTAGTCTCACCGGGTTCTTATTTGACCAGGTTAGTCTCACCGAGAACTTATTTGACCAGGTTAGTCTCACTGACCAGGTTAGTCTCACTGAGATCATATTTGACCAAGTTAGTCTCGCCTGGTTCTTATTTGACCAGGTTGGTCTCACTGACCAGGTTAGTCTCACTGAGATCATATTTGACCTAGTCTCGCCGGGTTCTTATTTGACCAGGTTAGTCTCACCGGGATCTTATTTGACCAGGTTAGTCTCACCGGGTTCTTATTTGACCAGGTTGGTCTTACCGGGTTCTTATTTGACCCAGGTTAGTCTCACTGAGATCATATTTGACCAGGTTAGTCTCACTGAGATCTTATTTGACCAGGTTAGTCTCACCGGGTTCTTATTTGACCCAGGTTGGTCTTACCGGGTTCTTATTTGACCAGGTTAGTCTCACCGGGTTCTTATTTGACCAGGTTAGTCTCACCGGGTTCTTATTTGACCAGGTTAGTCTCACCGGGTTTTTATTTGACCAGGTTAGTCTCACCGGGTTCTTATTTGACCAGGTTAGTCTCACCAGGTTCTTATTTGACCAGGTTAGTCTCACTGAGATCATATTTGACCAGGTTAGTCTCACCTGGTTCTTATTTGACCAGGTTAGTCTCACCGGGTTCTTATTTGACCAGGTTAGTCTCACTGACCAGGTTAGCATCACTGAGATCTAATTTGACCAGGTTAGTCTCACTGGGTTCTTATTTGACCAGGTTAGTCTCACCGGGTTCTTATTTGACCAGGTTAGTCTCACTGACCAGGTTAGCATCACTGAGATCTAATTTGACCAGGTTAGTCTCACTGGGTTCTTATTTGACCAGGTTAGTCTCACTGGGTTCTTATTTGACCAGGTTAGTCTCACTGAGATCTTTATCTTTATAAGACATTTATAACCCCTACCTGTCTATGATCTGCCATGCGTAGGACAGGTCTCCTACTATCTACATGGTGATCAGGACCATTCATAACCCATACATAACCCATACATAAGACATTTATAACCCCTACCTGTCTATGATCTGCCATGTGTAGGACAGGTCTCCTACTATCTACATGGTGATCAGGACCATTCATAACCCATACATAACCCATTCATAAGACATTTATAACCCCTACCTGTCTATGATCTGCCATGCATAGGACATGTCTCCTACTATCTGCATGGTGATCAAGACCATTCATAACCCATACATAAGACATTTATAACCCCTACCTGTCTATGATCTGCCATGCGTAGGACAGGTCTCCTACTATCTACATGGTGATCAGGACCATTCATAACCCATACATAACCCATACATAAGACATTTATAACCCCTACCTGTCTATGATCTGCCATGTGTAGGACAGGTCTCCTACTATCTACATGGTGATCAGGACCATTCATAACCCATACATAACCCATTCATAAGACATTTATAACCCCTACCTGTCTATGATCTGCCATGCATAGGACATGTCTCCTACTATCTGCATGGTGATCAAGACCATTCATAACCCATACATAAGACATTTATAACCCCTACCTGTCTATGATCTGCCATGCGTAGGACAGGTCTCCTACTATCTGCATGGTGATCAGGACCATTCATAACCCATACATAACCCATACATAACCCATTCATAAGACATTTATAACCCCTACCTGTCTATGATCTGCCATGCATAGGACAGGTCTCCTACTATCTACATGGTGATCAGGACCATTCATAACCCATACATAACCCATTCATAAGACATTTATAACCCCTACCTGTCTATGATCTGCCATGCATAGGACATGTCTCCTACTATCTGCATGGTGATCAGGACCATTCATAACCCATACATAACCCATTCATAAGACATTTATAACCCCTACCTGTCTATGATCTGCCATGCATAGGACAGGTCTCCTACTATCTACATGGTGATCAGGACCATTCATAACCCATACATAACCCATACATAACCCATTCATAAGACATTTATAACCCCTACCTGTCTATGATCTGCCATGCGTAGGACAGGTCTCCTACTATCTACATGGTGATCAGGACCATTCATAACCCATACATAACCCATTCATAAGACATTTATAACCCCTACCTGTCTATGATCTGCCATGCATAGGACATGTCTCCTACTATCTGCATGGTGATCAAGACCATTCATAACCCATACATAAGACATTTATAACCCCTACCTGTCTATGATCTGCCATGCGTAGGACAGGTCTCCTACTATCTGCATGGTGATCAAGACCATTCATAACCCATACATAAGACATTTATAACCCGTACCTGTCTATGATCTGCCATGCATAGGACAGGTCTCCTACTATCTGCATGGTGATCAAGACCATTCATAACCCATACATAAGACATTTATAACCCCTACCTGTCTATGATCTGCCATGCGTAGGACAGGTCTCCTACTATCTGCATGGTGATCAGGACCATTCATAACCCATACATAACCCATACATAACCCATTCATAAGACATTTATAACCCCTACCTGTCTATGATCTGCCATGCATAGGACAGGTCTCCTACTATCTGCATGGTGATCAGGACCTCCTCCTTGATGTTGATGGTTCTGATCATCTGGTGAAGGAACTTCCTGGTGTCAGCCAGGAACTGACACACCTGCAGGTTGGACTCCAACTGGTGGAACTCCTGAACCTGAGCACAGGTAAGGAGAGGACAGGAAGTCAGGGTTTATAGGTAAGGAGAGGAAGTTAGGGTTTATAGGTTAGGAAAGAAGAGGAAGTCAGGGTTTATAGGTTAGGAGAGGAGACAGGAAGTCAGGGTTTATATAGTCTCCTGTTTCCACACTTCCAAGTCTCAAATCCACCTGGCAGTTAGAATGAACATAAGAAAAGTTTAGCTTTTCACTAAAATGTTGCAACATATTTTTGAACAAAGCAACATCATGTAATCACTGTGTAATATAATGATCATGTAACGGTCACTAAGTGTGTCACCGTGTAATATAATGATCATGGTAACACTCTTAGTGACCGTTACATGATCATTATATTGTCACTAAGTGTGTCACCATGTAATATAATATGTAAGAGCGTTACCATGTAATCACCATGTAATATAATGATCATGTAACGGTCACTAAGAGTGTTACCATGTAATATAATGATCATGTAACGGTCACTAAGAGTGTTACCATGTAATATAATGATCATGTAACGGTCACTAAGAGTGTTACCATGTAATATATAATGATCATGTAACGGTCACTAAGTGTGTTACCATGTAACGGTCACTAAGAGTGTTACCATGTAATATAATGATCATGTAACGGTCACTAAGAGTGTTACCATGTAATATATAATGATCATGTAACGGTCACTAAGAGTGTTACCATGTAACGGTCACTAAGAGTGTTACCATGTAACGGTCACTAAGAGTGTTACCATGTAACGGTCACTAAGTGTGTTACCATGTAACGGTCACTAAGTGTGTTACCATGTAACGGTCACTAAGAGTGTTACCATGTACCGGTCACTAAGAGCGTAACCATGTAATATAATGATCATGTAACGGTCACTAAGACTGTTACCATGTAACGATCACTAAGACTGTTACCATGTAACGGTCACTAAGAGTGTTACCATGTAACGGTCACTAAGAGTGTTACCATGTAACGGTCACTAAGTGTGTTACCATGGAAGGGTCACTAAGACTGTTACCATGTAACGGTCACTAAGTGTGTAACCCAGAGATAAAATAACTACAGTGCATGTACTCTTGTTCACTTTCTAGTCGTTGTTGTTTGTGTTGAATTTCCGAGCCTCACCTCTACGAGGGCCTGTATCAGCTGGACGGTCTTCCTGCCTGCAGCGGTGGAGTCCTCGTAGTTCAGAGACTCTATCTGCTTAGAGATCTCCCTGAACCATGCCTGCAGGTTCTCTGTCCAACACAACAACAACCGTGTCAACAACAACACATCAACATCTAACACGTTTAGAATGGGAGGAAGGATGGCATAGTGAGATCAGCTTTCACTATTGCAACAGGAATAGGTACGGTACAGTGAGCCTGCAACAGGAATAAGTATGGTACAGTGAGCCTGCAACAGGAATAAGTATGGTACAGTGGGCCTACAACAGGAATAGGTACGGTACAGTGAGCCTGCAACAGGAATAAGTATGGTACAGTGGGCCTGCAACAGGAATAAGTATGGTACAGTGGGCCTGCAACAGGAATAGGTATGGTACAGTGAGCCTGCAATAGGAATAGGTATGGTACAGTGGGCCTACAACAGGAATAAGTATGGTACAGTGAGCCTGCAACAGGAATAAGTATGGTACAGTGAGCCTGCAACAGGAATAAGTATGGTACAGCGAGCCAGCAACAGGAATAAGTATGGTACAGTGGGCCTACAACAGGAATAAGTATGGTACAGTGAGCCTGCAATAGGAATAGGTACGGTACAGTGAGCCTGCAACAGGAATAGGTACGGTACAGTGGGCCTGCAACAGGAATAAGTATGGTACAGTGGGCCTGCAACAGGAATAGGTATGGTACAGTGAGCCTGCAATAGGAATAGGTATGGTACAGTGGGCCTGCAATAGGAATAGGTATGGTACAGTGGGCCTGCAACAGGAATAGGTATGGTACAGTGAGCCTGCAATAGGAATAGGTATGGTACAGTGGGCCTACAACAGGAATAAGTATGGTACAGTGAGCCTGCAATAGGAATAGGTATGGTACAGTGAACCTGCAACAGGAATAGGTATGGTACAGTGAACCTGCAACAGGAATAGGTATGGTACAGTAAGCCTGCAACAGGAATAAGTATGGTACAGTGGGCCTGCAACAGGAATAGGTATGGTACAGTGAGCCCGCAACAGGAATAGGTATGGTACAGTGAGCCAGCAACAGGAATAAGTACAGTACAGTGAACCTGCAACAGGAATAAGTATGGTACAGCGGGCCTGCAACAGGAATAGGTATGGTACAGTGAACCTGCAACAGGAATAAGTATGGTACAGTGAGCCCGTAACAGGAATAAGTACGGTACAGTGAACCTGCAACAGGAATAAGTATGGTACAGTGAACCTGCAACAGGAATAAGTATGGCACAGTGAGCCTGCAACAGGAATAGGTATGGTACAGTGAGCCTGCAACAGGAATCAATCAATTTCAATCAATCAATTTTATTTTATATAGCCCTTCGTACATCAGATAATATCTCGAAGTGCTGTACAGAAACCCAGCCTAAAACCCCAAACAGCTAGAATGCAGGTGTAGAAGCATAAGTATGGTACAGTGAGCCTGCAACAGGAATAGGTATGGTACAGTGAGCCCGCAACAGGAATAAGCATGGTACAGTGAGCCTGCAACAGGAATAAGTATGGTACAGTGAGCCTGCAACAGGAATAAGTATGGTACAGTGAGCCTGCAACAGGAATAAGTATGGTACAGTGAGCCTGCAACAGGAATAAGTATGGTACAGTGGGCCTGCAACAGGAATAGGTATGGTACAGTGGGCCTGCAACAGGAATAGGTATGGTACAGTGAGCCTGCAACAGGAATAAGTACGGTACAGTGAGCCTGCAACAGGAATAGGTATGGTACAGTGAGCCTGCAACAGGAATAGGTACGGTACAGTGAGCCTGCAACAGGAATAAGTACGGTACAGTGGGCCTGCAACAGGAATAAGTACAGTACAGTGGGCCTGCAACAGGAATAAGTACGGTACAGTGGGCCTGCAACAGGAATAAGTACGGTACAGTGAGCCTGCAACAGGAATAAGTATGGTACAGTGAGCCTGCAACAGGAATAAGTATTATACAGTGAGCCTGCAACAGGAATAAGTATTATACAGTGAGCCAGCAACAGGAATAAGTATTATACAGTGGGCCCGCAACAGGAATAAGTATTATACAGTGAGCCCGCAATAGGAATAGGTATGGTACAGTGAGCCCGCAACAGGAATAAGTATGGTACAGTGAGCCCGCAACAGGAATAAGTATGGTACAGTGAGCCTTCAACAGGAATAGGTACGGTACAGTGAGCCTTCAACAGGAATAGGTACGGTACAGTGAGCCTGCAACAGGAATAAGTATGGTACAGTGAGCCTGCAACAGGAATAAGTATGGTACAGTGAGCCCGCAATAGGAATAGGTATGGTACAGTGAGCCCGCAACAGGAATAAGTATGGTACAGTGAGCCCGCAACAGGAATAAGTATGGTACAGTGAGCCTTCAACAGGAATTGGTACGGTACAGTGAGCCTTCAACAGGAATAGGTATGGTACAGTGAGCCCGCAACAGGAATAAGTATGGTACAGTGAGCCCGCAACAGGAATAGGTATGGTACAGTGAGCCTTCAACAGGAATAGGTATGGTACAGTGAGCCTGCAATAGGAATAAGTATTATACAGTGAGCCCGCAACAGGAATAAGTACGGTACAGTGGGCCTGCAACAGGAATAAGTATGGTACAGTGAGCCTTCAACAGGAATAAGTACGGTACAGTGGGCCACAAGCTTTTAAGAGAATGTACACTGATTACACAAAATATGAGGAACACCTTCCTAATATTGAGTTGCCCCCCCTCCCCTTTAACCATCGAGGCATGGACTCTACAAGGTATCAAAGGCGTTCAAATGGGATGTTGGACCATGTTGACTCCAATGCTTCCCACAGATTGGGTGGTGGACCAGTCTTGATACACATGGGAAACTGTTGAGAGTGAAAAACCCAGCAGCGTTGCAGTTCTTGACACAAACCGGTGCGCCTGGCACCTACTACAACACCCCATTCAAAGCCACTTAAATATTTTGTCTTGCCCCATTCACCCTCTGAATGACACACATACACAATCCATGTCTCAATTGTCTCAAGGCTTAAAAATCATTCTTTAACCCGTCTCCTCCCCTTCATCTACACTGATTGAAGTGGATTTAACAAGTGACATCAATAAGGGATCATAGCTTTCACCTGGATTCACCTGGTCAGTCTGTCATGGAAAGAGCAGGTGTTCTTAATGTTTTGTCCAGCCAGTGTATACCTCACACATACAAACCGTTTCAGTGATTGACTCCGACTAAAAGGATTTGACAAGCAGTCGCAATAAGAGTACGGAGTCCAGATTGGGAACTACCCGTTGTGGTAATTATGTGTGTGTTTTTATGTTGTAGCTAGTTCTGTTATGATCCATCTCACCATTCTTCTCCACTCTGGTTAGAGGCTTGACCCCAGAGAACACCTCAGCCAGCTCCGTCATCCTCTCAGACCCCTCGGTCCTATAGCTCTCCCATTTCAGCTGCTTCTCTGACAGCATCTGCTTGAACATCTGAGAGGGGGGGGGGGGGGGGGGGGGAACAGGGGGGACACAGATGGTGAATTCACCATTTATATTCAGAGACCCGACACGTTTTTTTTTTAAATTGCGTAATTACAACTTGACTTGGCATCAAATCATATATGATATGGTTAAGACTCACCTCTTTGAGAGTGAACTCAAACTGGGCGGTGTCTAGGAGTAACTGGAAAAGGATCTTGGGGTTGTATTTGGAGTCGTTGATCACCTGATCTTTGATCTGTCGCAGACGCTTGTTGTTGGGATCATAGGCTGCAAGAAGAAAAGACAGCACAGTATCACCTGGCATGATATAGGAGCACCTGGAATGACATAGCCTCACCTGGCATGACATAGCATCACCTGGCATGACATAGCATCACCTGGCATGACATAGCATCACCTGGCATGACATAGCATCACCTGGCATGACATAGCTTCACCTGGCATGACATAGCATCACCTGGCATGACATAGCTTCACCTGGCATGACATAGCGCAGCCCGGCACGATTACACCGGAGGTTCTGTCTGATCTGCATCGTTTTGATACTAGTTCTCATTCCCACTTTAAACAAACTAAATAAAAAGGCTTCATGAACCCTTTATAAGGCCTTTATGGATGCTTCATGAACCCTTTATAAGGCCTTTATGGATGCTTCATGAACCCTTTATGGATGCTTCATGAACCCTTTATGGATGCTTCATAAACCCTTTATGGATGCTTCATAAACCCTTTATAAGGCCTTTATGGATGCTTCATGAACCCTTTATGGATGCTTCATAAACCCTTTATAAGGCCTTTATTGATGCTTCATGAACCCTTTATGGATGCTTCATGAACCCTTTATAAGGCCTTTATGGATGCTTCATGAACCCTTTATAAGGCCTTTATGGATGCTTCATGAACCCTTTATGGATGCTTCGTGAACCCTTTATGGATGCTTCATGAACCCTTTATGGATGCTTCCTGAACCCTTTATGGCTGCTTCATGAACCCTTCATAAGGCCTTTATTACCGCTTCATAAATCAGTTGTAATCCCATTTCATGCATGGACCTCGACGTCTACAGAAAGCCCTACCTGAGTCTGCAGTGTGGAGCATCAGCCAGCGGATAGAGACGTTACAGTCCCGCAGACAGTTGAGCAGCTTGGGGATGTTATCCAGGACGATCTCCTCCCTCAGGAACCCTTCCTTCAGCAGCTGCTGGATCTGTGGCCTCAGGCCCTCCATACTGACTGAGTAACGACTGGCCTAGAGGACGGTTAACGGATGGTTAGCTATAGGGTGTTATAAATGGTGTTATAACATGGCAGTGGGGGGGTCATAAGCAGTCCCTCCATACTGACTGAGTAACGACTGGCCTAGAGGACGGTTAACGGATGGTTAGCTATAGGGTGTTATAAATGGTGTTATAACATGGCAGTGGGGGGGTCATAAGCAGTCTCTCCATACTGACTGAGTAACGACTGGCCTAGAGGACGGTTAACGTATGGTTAGCTATAGGGTGTTATAAAAGGTGTTATAACATGGCAGTGGTGGTGGGGGGGGGGGGGGGGTCATAAGCAGTCCCTCCTAACCTTCCACATTTTCACAACAACTTGTGAAGGATACGACGGGGAGACTCGAGGTCTATAACAAGGCGTGATGGGATAACGAGTGAAAACCATTTCGTGTTAGTAGACGGTTTTGTTGTTGTTCAGTAAGCCTGTTAGTCTCTCTACCTGCTCTCTGATATTGGCTGAGTCCAGGGTGTAGTTCAGGGCGACCTTGGCAGCTTTATACGGTTCCCAAGCCTCTACCAGATTCACCGTGATTCCCATGTAGACACTGATGACCTGCAGCGGGAGACATTGTAAATAATTTAAAACCAGCGTAAATGGCTGGAGGCCGAAGGGAAATATACTGCATCAAGATAAACAAGTACACTAAATGTTTTTTTCCTAGTATTCAGGGAAGTACAGTTTAGATGTGTCTCTCACCCAGTTATCAGGGAAGTACTTGTCCACTATCTCCCTCATCTTGGCCTGTTGAGTCTGAAGTATGGAGGGAATGAAGTAGAGACAGACATACAGCATGGCAGCCTGGTTAGCTAACGCTGTGCTGCGGTGCTCAGGCAGAGGGTACGCAGACACCTGGGAGGGAGACAGAGGACAGCTTTAGAGACAGGACGAAACATGGATCTGAGACTGGTTAGCTAACGCTGTGCTACGATGCTCAGACACCTGGGAGGGAGACAGAGGACAGCTTTAGAGACAGGACGAAACATGGATCTGAGACTGGTTAGCTAACGCTGTGCTACGATGCTCAGACACCTGGGAGGGAGACAGAGGACAGCTTTAGAGACAGGATGAAACATGGATTTGAGAATGAGACAATTACATGATCATAACATACATGTGTAGGGTGCCGTCTTTCGGATGGGACGTTAAAACGGGTGTCCTGACTCTCTGAGGTCATTAAAGATCCCATGGCACTTATCGTAAGAGTAGGGGTGTTAACCCCGGTGTCCTGGCTAAATTCCCAATCTGGCCCTCAAACCATCATGGTCACCTAATAATCCCCAGTTTACAATTGGCGCATTCATCCCCCTCCTCTCCCCTGTAACTATTCCCCAGGTCGTTGCTGCAAATGAGAACGTGTTCTCAGTCAACTTACCTGGTAAAATAACGGTAAAATAAATAAAATAAATACAAATAGATTGAATAAAACATTCAAGACGATGTAATATCGTAGCATTAGTCAGTGTGTAATAAATGTCATTCAGTTCTAGGATACTAACCACCTAAAGGGAGCCAATGGAGTGTTTACGTTACCAACTCGGAAAAACAGTGACGGACCAACTAGGTAAAAAAAAACGTTTTGTTTTTTTTAAATCCAGGAAACTATCCCTTGGAGTGTTACCTGGTTATAGATGTCATCAGAGCGCAGCCTCCCGATGACCATGCTGACGAAGGTGGAACTGATTGGCACTCTCTGGAAGTAGCTCTCGGGGTAGTTAACTGGCCGTTTGGCCCCTGACTGGCTGGAGTAGCCTGTACTCCGTAGCAGCTTACAGATGTCATCCAGGTTGGAGTCTGCTGAGGAACGGGCAGCGCTGCAGAGACAAACAGTATAGTTAGTAACACGGTCCCATTTTAACGCAAATGTTTTGTTTTCTTTCATTAAAAAAATGAACTTTTTTAGCTCTCTCTTGTACTATGCATCAGATTTCAGCCTGGGAAATGTTTTCAAAACCAAATCAAATGTGATTGGTCACATACTTAGCAGATGTGATTGGTCACATACTTAGCAGATGTGATTGGTCACATACTTAGCAGATGTGATTGGTCACATATTTAGCAGATGTGATTGGTCACATACACATATTTAGCAGATGTGATTGGTCACATACACATATTTAGCAGATGTGATTGGTCACATACACATATTTAGCAGATGTGATTGGTCACATACACATATTTAGCAGATGTGATTGGTCACATACACATATTTAGCAGATGTGATTGGTCACATACACATATTTAGCAGATGTGATTGGTCACATACACATATTTAGCAGATGTGATTAGTCACATACACATATTTAGCAGATGTGATTGGTCACATACACATATTTAGCAGATGTGATTGGTCACATACACATATTTAGCAGATGTGATTGGTCACATACACATATTTAGCAGATGTGATTGGTCACATACACATATTTAGCAGATGTGATTGGTCACACACACATATTTAACAGATGTGATTGGTCACATACACATATTTAGCAGATGTGATTGTGTGTGTAGTGAAATTCTTTAGGAGCTTGAAGTAGAGCTTCCATGCCTGTCAGCGCCATCTTACTATCCTAGTATTATAGATAGTATTACAGTATTATAGATAGTATTATAGTATTATAGATAGTATTAACAATGGCATTATAGATGGTATTACAGTATTATAGATGGTATTACAGTAGTATAGATGGTATTATAGATAGTATTACAGTATTATAGATAGTATTCTAGATATTATAGATAGTACTACAGCAGTATAGATAGAAATATAGTATTATAGATAGTATTATAGATAGTATTATAGATGGTATTAAAGATAGTATTACAGTATTATAGATAGTATTCTAGATATTATAGATAGTACTACAGCAGTATAGATAGAAATATAGTATTATAGATAGTATTATAGATGGTATTAAAGATAGTATTACAGTATTATAGATATTATTATAGTATTATAGATAGTATTATAGATAGTATTAATGTATTACACTATTATAGATGGTATTATAGTATTAGTGACATTATTAAACAGTCCCTGACAAAATAACAAAGAAGATTGATTTTTAAAAGGGTTGAAATGTATAAAAGATGTAGAAGCCATTTCAACCCCACCAAAAAACAGAGCATCAAAAGTCTCACCTGTATCTGTAGTAGGACACCAGCATCCTCTCTCTGACCTCTCCCTCCATCTTCTGGTCAATAACCAACAGCATGACTCCATAGAGATACAGCGCCTCACACTGGTTAACAAGGAGACAAACAACCAACAGCATGACTCCATAGAGATACAGCGCCTCACACTGGTTAACAAGGAGACAAACAACCAACAGCATGACTCCATAGAGATACAGCGTCTCACACTGGTTAACAAAGAGACAAACAACCAACAGCATGACTCCATAGAGATACAGCGCCTCACACTGGTTAACAAGGAGACAAACAACCAACAGCATGACTCCATAGAGATACAGCGTCTCACACTGGTTAACAAGGAGACAAACAACCAACAGCATGACTCCATAGAGATACAGCGCCTCACACTGGTTAACAAGGAGACAAACAACCAACAGCATGACTCCATAGAGATACAGCGCCCCACACTGGTTAACAAGGAGACAAACAACCAACAGCATGACTCCATAGAGATACAGCGTCTCACACTGGTTAACAAGGAGACAAACAACCAACAGCATGACTCCATAGAGATACAGCGCCTCACACTGGTTAACAAGGAGACAAACAACCTACAGCATGACTCCATAGAGATACAGCGCCTCACACTGGTTAACAAGGAGACAAACAACCAACAGCATGACTCCATAGAGATACAGCGCCTCACACTGGTTAACAAGGAGACAAACAACCAACAGCATGACTCCATAGAGATACAGCGCCTCACAATGGTTAACAAGGAGACAAACAACCAACAGCATGTCTCCATAGAGATACAGAGCCCCACACTGGTTAACAAGGAGACAAACAACCAACAGCATGACTCCATAGAGATACAGCGCCTCACACTGGTTAACAAGGAGACAAACAACCAACAGCATGACTCCATAGAGATACAGCGCCTCACACTGGTTAACAAGGAGGCAAACAACCAACAGCATGACTCCATAGAGATACAGCGCCTCACACTGGTTAACAAGGAGACAAACAACCAACAGCATGACTCCATAGAGATACAGCGCCTCACACTGGTTAACAAGGAGACAAACAACCAACAGCATGACTCCTTAGAGATACAGCGCCTCACACTGGTTAACAAGGAGACAAACAACCAACAGCATGACTCCATAGAGATACAGCGCCTCACACTGGTTAACAAGGAGACAAACAACCAACAGCATGACTCCATAGAGATACAGCGCCTCACACTGGTTAACAAGGAGACAAACAACCAACAGCATGACTCCATAGAGATACAGCGCCTCACACTGGTTAACAAGGAGACAAACAACCAACAACATGACTCCATAGAGATACAGCGCCTCACACTGGTTAACAAGGACAAACAACCAACAGCATGACTCCATAGAGATACAGCGTCTCACACTGGTTAACAAGGAGACAAACAACCAACAGCATGACTCCATAGAGATACAGCGCCTCACACTGGTTAACAAGGAGACATANAACCAACAGCATGACTCCATAGAGATACAGCGCCTCACACTGGTTAACAAGGAGACATACAACCAACAGCATGACTCCATAGAGATACAGCGCCTCACACTGGTTAACAAGGAGACAAACAACCAACAGCATGACGCCATAGAGATACAGCGCCTCACACTGGTTAACAAGGAGACACACAACCAACAGCATGACTCCATAGAGATACAGCGCCTCACACTGGTTAACAAGGAGACATACAACCAACAGCATGATTCCATAGAGATACAGCGCCTCACACTGGTTAACAAGGAGACAAACAACCAACAGCATGACTCCATAGAGATACAGCGCCTCACACTGGTTAACAAGGAGACAAACAACCAACAGCATGACTCCATAGAGATACAGCGCCTCACACTGGTTAACAAGGAGACACACAACCAACAGCATGACTCCATAGAGATACAGCGCCTCACACTGGTTAACAAGGAGACAAACAACCAACAGCATGACTCCATAGAGATACAGCGCCTCACACTGGTTAACAAGGAGACAAACAACCAACAGCATGACTCCATAGAGATACAGCGCCTCACACTGGTTAACAAGGAGACAAACAACCAACAGCATGACTCCATAGAGATACAGCGCCTCACACTGGTTAACAAGGAGACAAAACAACCAACAGCATGACTCCATAGAGATACAGCGCCTCACACTGGTTAACAAGGAGACAAACAACCAACAGCATGACTCCATAGAGAAACAGCGCCTCACACTGGTTAACAAGGAGACAAACAACCAACAGCATGTCTCCATAGAGATACAGCGCCTCACACTGGTTAACAAGGAGACAAACAACCAACAGCATGACTCCATAGAGATACAGCGCCTCACACTGGTTAACAAGGAGACAAACAACCAACAGCATGACTCCATAGAGATACAGCGCCTCACACTGGTTAACAAGGAGACATACAACCAACAGCATGACTCCATAGAGATACAGCGCCTCACACTGGTTAACAAGGAGACAAACAACCAACAGCATGACTCCATAGAGATACAGCGCCTCACAATGGTTAACAAGGAGACAAACAACCAACAGCATGTCTCCATAGAGATACAGAGCCCCACACTGGTTAACAAGGAGACAAACAACCAACAGCATGACTCCATAGAGATACAGCGTCTCACACTGGTTAACAAGGAGACATACAACCAACAGCATGACTCCATAGAGATACAGAGCCTCACACTGGTTAACAAGGAGACATACAACCAACAGCATGACTCCATAGAGATACAGCGTCTCACACTGGTTAACAAGGAGACAAACAACCAACAGCATGACTCCATAGAGATACAGCGCCTCACACTGGTTAACAAGGAGACAAACAACCAACAGCATGACTCCATAGAGATACAGCGCCTCACACTGGTTAACAAGGAGACATACAACCAACAGCATGACTCCATAGAGATACAGCGCCTCACACTGGTTAACAAGGAGACACACAACCAACAGCATGACTCCATAGAGATACAGCGCCTCACACTGGTTAACAAGGAGACAAACAACCAACAGCATGACTCCATAGAGATACAGCGCCTCACACTGGTTAACAAGGAGACAAACAACCAACAGCATGACTCCATAGAGATACAGCGCCTCACACTGGTTAACAAGGAGACACACAACCAACAGCATGACTCCATAGAGATACAGCGCCTCACACTGGTTAACAAGGAGACATACAACCAACAGCATGACTCCATAGAGATACAGCGCCTCACACTGGTTAACAAGGAGACAAACAACCAACAGCATGACTCCATAGAGATACAGCGCCTCACACTGGTTAACAAGGAGACAAACAACCAACAGCATGACTCCATAGAGATACAGCGCCTCACACTGGTTAACAAGGAGACAAACAACCAACAGCATGACTCCATAGAGATACAGCGCCTCACACTGGTTAACAAGGAGACAAACAACCAACAGCATGACTCCATAGAGATACAGCGCCTCACACTGGTTAACAAGGAGACAAACAACCAACAGCATGACTCCATAGAGATACAGCGCCTCACACTGGTTAACAAGGAGACAAACAACCAACAGCATGACTCCATAGAGATACAGCGCCTCACACTGGTTAACAAGGAGACAAACAACCAACAGCATGACTCCATAGAGATACAGCGCCTCACACTGGTTAACAAGGAGACAAACAACCAACAGCATGACTCCATAGAGATACAGCGCCTCACACTGGTTAACAAGGAGACAAACAACCAACAGCATGACTCCATAGAGATACAGCGCCTCACACTGGTTAACAAGGAGACAAACAACCAACAGCATGACTCCATAGAGATACAGCGCCTCACACTGGTTAACAAGGAGACAAACAACCAACAGCATGACTCCATAGAGATACAGCGCCTCACACTGGTTAACAAGGAGACAAACAACCAACAGCATGACTCCATAGAGATACAGCGCCTCACACTGGTTAACAAGGAGACAAACAACCAACAGCATGACTCCATAGAGATACAGCGCCTCACACTGGTTAACAAGGAGACAAACAACCAACAGCATGACTCCATAGAGATACAGCGTCTCACACTGGTTAACAAGGAGACAAACAACCAACAGCATGACTCCATAGAGATACAGCACCTCACACTGGTTAACAAGGAGACAAACAACCAACAGCATGACTCCATAGAGATACAGCGCCTCACACTGGTTAACAAGGAGACAAACAACCAACAGCATGACTCCATAGAGATACAGCGCCTCACACTGGTTAACAAGGAGACAAACAACCAACAGCATGACTCCATAGAGATACAGCGCCTCACACTGGTTAACAAGGAGACAAACAACCAACAGCATGACTCCATAGAGATACAGCGCCTCACACTGGTTAACAAGGAGACAAACAACCAACAGCATGACTCCATAGAGATACAGCGCCTCACACTGGTTAACAAGGAGACAAACAACCAACAGCATGACTCCATAGAGATACAGCGCCTCACACTGGTTAACAAGGAGACAAACAACCAACAGCATGACTCCATAGAGATACAGCGCCTCACACTGGTTAACAAGGAGACAAACAACCAACAGCATGACTCCATAGAGATACAGCGCCTCACACTAGTTAACAAGGAGACAAACAACCAACAGCATGACTCCATAGAGATACAGCGCCTCACACTAGTTAACAAGGAGACAAACAACCAACAGCATGACTCCATAGAGATACAGCGCCTCACACTAGTTAACAAGGAGACAAACAACCAACAGCATGACTCCATAGGGATACAGCACCTCACACTAGTTAACAAGGAGACAAACAACCAACAGCATGACTCCATAGAGATACAGCGCCTCACACTAGTTAACAAGGAGACAAACAACCAACAGCATGACTCCATAGAGATACAGCGCCTCACACTAGTTAACAAGGAGACAAACACATGGTAGGACTCTTACATACCTTCTGGACATTGCCAAACATACAGGGATGATTTTCCTAAATGTATATACGTTGATCATAGCGTTGCAAAGCTTCCAGGGAACACGCCCCCCCGGGGCCCCTCTACAGAATACGAGTCATTACAAGAGATGGGGGCGGCAGGGTAGCCTAGTGGTTGGAGCGTTGGACTAGTAACCGAAAGGTTGCAAGATCGAATCCCCCGAGCTGACAAGGTAAAAATCTGTCGTTCTGACCCTGAACAAGGCAGTTAACCCACTGTTCCCCGGTAGGCCATCATTGTAAATAAGAATGTGTTCTTAACTGACTTGCCTAGTTAAATAAAGGTAAAATAAAAAATGTACCAGGAGCTGTTTTCCATCCTCATTCAGCAGAACAGTCTCCAGGGTCTGTTGAATGTAAACTCCTTCATACAGGTCATCCAGGTACCTGGAGAGAAGAACGGCTGATTAAATAAAGCATGGTGAGGAAACGTTACGGAGAGACAGAACGGCTGATTAAATAAAGCATGGTGAGGAAACGTTACGGAGAGACAGAACGGCTGATTAAATAAAGCATGGTGAGGAAACGTTACGGAGAGACAGAACGGCTGATTAAATAAAGCATGGTGAGGAAACGTTACGGAGAGGCAGAACGGCTGATTAAATAAAGCATGGTGAGGAAACGTTACGGAGAGGCAGAACGGCTGATTAAATAAAGCATGGTGAGGAAACGTTACGGAGAGCAGAACGGCTGATTAAATAAAGCATGGTGAGGAAACGTTACGGAGAGGCAGAACGGCTGATTAAATAAAGCATGGTGAGGAAACGTTATGGTGAGACAGACTACATGACACAACACACAGTAAGCCTTCAGCTCAATGGTATGGTGAGACAGACAGACAGACAGACAGACAGACAGACAGACAGACAGACAGACAGACAGACAGACAGACAGACATGACACAACACACAGTAAGGCTTCAGCTCAATGTTATGGTGAGACAGACAGACAGACAGACAGACAGACAGACAGACAGACAGACAGACAGACAGACAGACAGACAGACAGACAGACATGACACAACACACAGTAAGGCTTCAGCTCAATGTTATGGTGAGACAGACAGACAGAAAGACAGACAGACAGACAGACAGACAGACAGACAGACAGACAGACAGACAGACAGACAGACAGACAGACAGACAGACAGACAGACAGACAGACAGACAGACAGACAGACAGACAGACATGACACAACACACAGTAAAGCTTCAGCTCAATGAGTGAACAGACCAAAATATGTAAATCCAAAAACAGACACCCTAGTTGATATCGTAAGGAGGTAACTCTATATTACCTGATTAGATCAACGATGTACTTGTGGACACTTTCAAACGCCAGGTAGAATCGTGAGAGGATATCTATGTTGTTCTCCCGGAACTCATCGTCCAGATCCTGCAGCTCTGGTTTGGCTTCGAGCTTACTATCGTAGTACTCTGGACCCTGGACGGCAACGGGCGAATATAAAAGGTTACTTATGGACATAACGTTATCCCTGTACTTCGTCATCATCATCATCATCATGCCATAACACATTCTAAATAATTTAGTTCATACATGACGGGTGGAAATCAAATAACTTGACAGACTGTCGTAGTACTCTGGACCCTGGACGACAGCGGGCGAATTAAAAGGTTACTTATGGACATAACATTATCCCTGTACTTCGTCATCATCATCATCATCATCATGCCATAACACATTCTAAATAATTTAGTTCACGGATGACGGGTGGAAATCAAATAACTTGACAGACTGTCGTAGTACTCTGGACCCTGGAAGGCAACGGGCGAATATAAAAGGTTACTTATGGACATAACATTATCCCTGTACTCTTGCCTATGCCGTTCTGTACCATCTCTCATTCATATATCTTTATGTACATATTCTTTCATTCCTTTACACTTGTGTGTATAAGGTAGTAGTTGTGGAATTGTTAGGTTAGATTACTCGTTGGTTATTACTACATTGTCGGAACTAGAAGCACAAGCATTTCGCTACACTCGCATTAACATCTGCTAAAAATGTGTATGTGACAAATAAAATGTGATTTGATTTGTACTTCATCATCATCATCACCACCATCATGCCATAACACATTCTAAACAATCTAGTTCATAGATGACAGATGGCAATCAAATACCTTGAAAGACCGAACCATGACACTGACGGTGGGTATCCATTATCTAAGGAGGTGCACCGCAAATGATGTCCTTTCACTGTGCTCTCATCTCATACTTCGTTAACAAGACAATCGCCCGTCTCACCTTGAAGTAGCTGAAGTCACAGATGATGTCTCCATATTTCTGCTGGTCGCTCTTGTCTTTGAGCCTGAAGACAGCAGGGATGAACTCCGAGAGGCGGAGGAGCTCGGCTATGATAGCGTTGCCCCGGGACACGATCCTCAGCACCGCCTGACCACACAGGTTGTTCTCCGCCAGGAAATCCACCATGGCGGCGGTCTAGGTCTTACAAGGCACCTCTGCAATTCGGGCTCTGGCCCACTTCTACACTAGTATGGTGTAAAGAGAGACACAGCTGCCACAGGTTAAACCAGGGACTAAAACTGCGTCTCTAAATAGTATTCATTTGTATAACGTTAACGAGTTCAGCTAGCTACATGAAACAATTGACTATGTAGTTATCACCAGCAGGCTAGTTGAAGCTAGTGGCCGGAAAGATGTTTTGTAACAAGCGGTGAATTCTACCGATTCGAGCGATGACTAGTTTTCAACTTTCAAAATATTTTACATGCATAATTTCACAACAGTACTCACCTTAAGGTATACACCTATAGGATAGTGTAGTTGCTAGCTAAATGTTCACCGTTTCAAGTTTTTCAATTCAATTCCTGTTTACCATCACATGACAAACCACATGATTCACCCGCTCCCTCCCTGCAGACTGTTTGTGGACCACTAGATGGCGACCAAGTCAAGACTAAGAGCGGGCGCTTCTTCTTCGTGTGAATTTTCTGCCGATTTGAGACGATTCTTCTTCTTTGCTATTATGGCTGTCGGCAAACAAATATTATAGGTGCATGCCGCCACCTACTGTATTGGCTGTGTATCAGCCTACTATTCTGTGGTATGAATTCATTACTTTGTGAAAAACAATTGGCCTAACTAACCCTTCACCCATTAAAACATCACCACTATACCAACTAACCCTACACCCATTAAAACCTCACCACTATACCAACTAACCCTGTACCCATTAAAATCTCCCCACTATACCAACTAACCCTGTACCCATTAAAACCTCACCACTATACCAACTAACCCTACACCCATTTAAACCTCACCACTATACCAACTAACCCTGCACCCATTAAAACCTCACCACTATACCAACTAACCCTTCACCCATTAAAACCTCACCACTATACCAACTAACCCTACACCCATTAAAACCTCACCACTATACCAACTAACCCTGCACCCATTAAAACCTCACCACTATACCAACTAACCCTTCACCCATTAAAACCTCACCACTATACCAACTAACCCTACACCCATTAAAACCTCACCACTATACCAACTAACCCTACACCCATTAAAACCTCACCACTATACCAACTAACCCTTCACCCATTAAAACCTCACCACTATACCAACTAACCCTTCACCCATTAAAACCTCACCACTATACCAACTAACCCTACACCCATTAAAACCTCACCACTATACCAACTAACCCTACACCCATTAAAACCTCACCACTATACCAACTAACCCTTCACCCATTAAAACCTCACCACTATACCAACTAACCCTACACCCATTTAAACCTCACCACTATACCAACTAACCCTACACCCATTTAAACCTCACCACTATACCAACTAACCCTGCACCCATTAAACCTCAGCACTATACCAACTAACCCTTCACCCATTAAAACCTCACCACTATACCAACTAACCCTACACCCATTTAAACCTCACCACTATACCAACTAACCCTGCACCCATTAAAACCTCACCACTGTACCAACTAACCCTACACCCATTTAAACCTCACCACTATACCAACTAACCCTACACCCATTAAAACCTCCCTCACCACTATACCAACTAACCCTGCACCCATTAAAACCTCACCACTATACCAACTAACCCTACACCCATTAAAACCTCACCACTATACCAACTAACCCTACACCCATTAAAACCTCACCACTATACCAACTAACCCTACACCCATTAAAACCTCACCACTATACCAACTAACCCTGCACCCATTAAAACCTCACCACTATACCAACTAACCCTGCACCCATTAAAACCTCCCTCACCACTATACCAACTAACTCTACACCCATTAAAACCTCCCTCACCACTATACCAACTAACCCTGCACCCATTAAAACCTCCCTCACCACTATACCAACTAACTCTACACCCATTAAAACCTCCCTCACCACTATACCAACTAACCCTACACCCATTAAAACCTCACCACTATACCAACTAACTCTACACCCATTAAAACCTCACCACTATACCAACTAACCCTACACCCATTAAAACCTCACCACTATACCAACTAAGTCTACACCCATTTAAAACCTCACCACTATACCAACTAACCCTGGAACCATTTAAACCTCACCAACTAACCCTGCACCCATTAAAACCTCACCACTACACCAACTAACCCTGTGATTCGACTGGGGGCTCCCAGAATCACTCACCCTTGGGCTATCTGCTACTCTCTTCACTGCCTCAGCATAGGAAACTTTCTACCCCACTCGAACTCTGGCAATCTCAACCTGTCTCTCTCTCTGTCTCTTTCTCTCTCTTTCAGGGCACTTTGTATCCCCAGCTGCATTGGCAACCCCACCGTTGACACACAGTGCTTTCTCTATCCCAGCTTTACACTCCTATCCTGCACAGTTCTCACATCTTGGGATCTCCCTTCTTCACACTGCTGCAACACCTCTGAAACCTTTGGCACCTAAAGCACCGTAACGGGTTTGGAACATACTGTAGGCCCTCACAGAATAGCAACTATAAACTTACTTCACCTTATCCAACCTGGACTCAGGGATAGACGTAACATAGTAAATGTAACTCCATTGCATTCCAATTAGTGTGATATGTTTAAGTTTCGCATGGTATGTATTAACTTGTGGATGTACATTTTACATTTCGACTGATATATTATGAATTACAATTCGTACGATATGTTACAAATTGCAATTCATACAATACGTTACGAATTTGCAAAAAACGTATATGTTACGAATTCCAATTTGTTGTAACTGATGTCATATAGGTGGCTAGGTAGCTATCGTTAATGTTAGCTTGGTGGCTAAGGTTATATAAGCTAGGGGATTAGGGGTTAAGGTTAGGGTTACAGTTGTGGCTGCTTCGCATGATGTATTGTTGTCTCTACCTTCTTGCCCTTTGTGCTGTTGTCTGTGCCCAATAATGTTTGTACCATGTTTTGTGCTGCTACCATGTTGTGTTGCTACCATGTTGTGTTGCTACCATGTTGTTGTCATGTTATATTGCTACCATGCTATGTTGTTGTCTATGGTCTCTCTTTATGTAGTGTTGTGGTGTCTCTCTTGTCGTGATGTGTTTTGTCCTATTTAATTTTTTATCCCCCGTTCCAGCAGGAGGCCTTTTGGTAAGAATTTGTTCTTAACTGACTTGCCAAGTTAAATAAAGTTTAAAAAAAAGGTTAAATAAAAATAAAAGGGTTAAGGTTAGGAGTTAGTTTAAAGGGTTAAGGTTAGAGTTAGAGGAAGGGTTAGCTAACATGCTAAGTAGTTGCAAAGAAGCTGCAAAGTTGCTAATTAGCTTAAATGCTAAAGTTGTCCGTGATGAGATTTGAACACCTAAACGTTCGCATTATTACGCCCACCCATCCACCACGACCAACCAACCTACTTTAGTTTTTGCCTTAAGTAACCTTCTGTCTTATGTAACCATACCAAGCATATAATCCACATTTTTGTATCTCGGATTTGCGTTTACTATATTACGTCTAGTCTATGTGACCAGGCTGCCTTATCAGTAGAAGCTCTGTCAACGCTCAACAAGACCGTCGGGTTATTCTCAGTCTCGCCATTGCCACTGGGTTTACGTCTCACCAAACGGTGGGCGTCACAAACACCAGGAATATTATTGTTCATTTGATCCAACCTCTATGCTCAATACTTCCCCACTGATCACTCCTTTGAGCTGCACTCCCTGATCTGTGCAAAAAACAGCACTGTGTCTCACTTTTTATTGATCTCTCTAAGGCTTTTGATACAGTTGATCATACTAAAGCAGAGATTGTTGAGTGTAGGTCTTTCGGAGCATGCAGTTGCATGGTTTGCTAACTATCTGTCTGATAGAACTCAGTGCACTCAATTTGATGGGCTTATGTCTGTTAAATTGTCTGTCCTAAATGGTGTGCCCCAGGGCTCTGTACTTGGTCCTCTCTTATTCACTATTTATATAAATGATTTAGACAGAAATGTCCAAAATGCACAACTTCATTTTTATGCTGATGATACTGTTATTTACTGTTGTGCCTCGTCTCTTACAAAAGCTTTCCAGAACTTGCAAACTGCTTTTTATACTGTTCAACATACCTTGTGTCAATTGAAGCTTATCCTCAATACTGACAAAACTAAACTAATGGTGTTTTCTAATGCAAGAAATAGACCTCTGAACTTTTCACCTGTTACTACCTGTCAGGGCAAGGAGATTGAGGTTGTAACCTCATACAAATATCTTGGAATTCTAATTGATGACGGCCTCTCTTTTAAATTGCATATTCAACAACTTACAAAAAAATTGAAGCTGAAATTGGGATTTTATTTTAGGAATAAGGCCTGTTTTTCTTTTGAAGCCAGAAGGAGGCTAGTATCAGCTACATTTATGCCTTTACTAGACTATGGTGATATTTTATATATGAATACTTCCGCTCAGTGTTTGAGATCAATTGACACTCTTTACCATGGCACTTTGAGATTTATTTTAAACTGCAAAACCCTTACGCACCACTGCACTTTGTATACCAGGGTTGGCTGGCCTTCTCTAGTCACTCGTAGGCTCAGTCACTGGTATACCAGGGTTGGCTGGCCTTCTCTAGTCACTCGTAGGCTCAGTCACTGGTATACTTTTATTTACAAAGCCATTTTGGGTTTACTACCTTTTTATTTGGGCATTTTTATTGTTCAGAAATGTGGTGGGTACTCTCTTTGTTCGCTGGACTTTATCCTGCTAACTGTTCCAAAGGTCCGAACTGAATTTGGTAAAAGGTCTTTTATGTACTCTGCGCCATCGTCTTGGAACACCTTACAAAATAATTTTTAACTGGAAGAACTTGTCCCGATTGGTGTTTTTAAATCCCTGATGAATGATTTTGAGGCTGATTCCCTGACCTGTCAATGTTTTTAATTTGCTGTTTTTGATATTGTTATACTCTTGTGAATTCATGAATGGTTTTTACTAGATTACTTGTAGTTTTTCATGTTGTCTGTCTGGAATTTTTTGTAATGACTTGGTGCTGCCTATCTTGGCCAGGCCGCTCTTGAAAAAGAGATTTTAAATCTCAATGAGCCCTTCCTGGTTAAATAAAGGTTAAATAAAATTAAATAAATAAAATAATCCGAGTAGTGATGGGATTTACGGGTCTTTTTACTGAATTGGATCTTATTGACCAGTTCAGGCCAAATGACGAATCTCTCGCGAACTGCACATCACTACTCCGGAGAACAAAGCACAACACATTACAGGTTGAGCCCCGAGACGCGCGTCTTTCCGCTGCCTCTGACCGGAAAATACACAAACAATCCAAACAAATTGCACTCCTCTTTCACAGATGTAACCGATCCCAAATTGTCAGTACCCAGCCTGAAACAACATAAGGGTCGGCCAAAAAAACAGGAATCCACTTTTTCCCCAAAAATCTCACTCATACGGGTCCAAAATCGTATCTGATGGAACTCCCATGGCAACCAGTGACAGTGTCTACCACACTTGTCGCCGCAGGCTGGCTCAACGTCCGAGCCCTCTCTAGGCCTAGTGACGGACAGACTCAAGGTTTTCAAGAGACCGTGTAGAGTTATAGGTAAATGCACTTGTTTTTTTATTCAGGAGTTTTTGTTTATTTTTTAACAGTTTCACTAATTAAATCTTAATTAACTTAATCATTATGACACACCCCTCACTATTGTCATTGGTTGCACTAATTGCACTGTAACCTGGTTCAAGTATTCATGACATCACCCTGAGGAAGTCACAGTGAAGCCGAAACGTTGATAAATACCCATTAGATTGCTGGTAGTTTTATACACGGAGTGTGTAACTTTCTTTATTTTGACAGTTTATATTGATATAATATAGGAAATATGATTTGATTATATAATATATTAAATATAATGACATTTCCTCCATGGTTTGTATTCAAAGGAACAGCTCTGACTATCGACAGCTTGTTATCTCAGTGTGAGAATCAAACTGTTGGAGAGAGAGAGAGATTGATTAAAAACTAGTCCAAGTCGTTGGTATTCCTCTCAGACCTGGATTCAATGAAGAGACTGAACTGTTGTACTGACCTGATGGTACCTGCTATCTGTGTGCATGTCTATAGATACCCTGTGGTACAAGAAGCCACAGAGAAGGGACAATGAATGCCAATCTCTCTTTTCAGAGTGGAAATGAGTTATTCTGACTGGCTTGGGCTTTTCACCTATTTCACTGTGTCACTATTAACCCAGTGTGGGTTCCAAATAGCACCCTAGGTCGTGTACTACGTTTGACCAGAGTCCTATGAGCCCTGGTGAAAAGTAGTGCACTACATATGGAATATGGGGCCATTTGGGATACACAGTGTGCTCATAACATCTGTACTGGCCAGCAGATAGACACGCCTAAAGCCTCCGTTCTCTAAATGTCAGGAGAATAAGAAGCACACACACAGGTTGCATCCCAGAATGGTACCCTATTCCCTATGTAGTGTACCCTATTATCTATGTAGTGTACCTTATTCCCTATGTAGTGTACCCTATTCCCTATGTAGTGTACCCTATTCCCTATGTAGTGTACCCTATTCCCTATGTAGTGTACCCTATTCCCTATGTAGTGTACCCTATTCCCTAGTAGTGTACCCTATTCCTTAAGTAGTTTACCCTATTCCCTATGTAGTGTACCCTATTCCCTAAGTAGTGTACCTTATTCCCTATGTAGTGTACCTTATTCCCTATGTAGTGCACTATATTCCCAATATAGGTCATCATATTCCCAATGTAGGGCACTATATTCACTATGTAGGGCACTACAGTCACTATGTAGGGCACTGTATTCTCTATATAGTGTACCCTATTCCCTATGTAGGGCACTACATTCCCTATGTAGGGCACTATATTCCCTATGTAGGGCACTATATTCTCTTTGTAGGGAACTACATTCTCTATGCGGTGTACCTTATTCCCTATGTAGTGTACCCTATTCCCTACGTAGGTCACCATATTCCCTATGTAGGGCATTATATTCCCTTTGTAGGGCATTATATTCTCTTTGAATGGCACTATATTCAATCAATCAAATGTATTTATAAAGCCCTTCTTACATCAGCCGATGTCACAAAGTGCTGTACAGAAACCCAGCTCTAAAAACCCCAAACAGCAAGCAATGCAGGTGTAGAAGCACGGTGGCTAGGAAAAACTCCCTAGAAAGGCCAGAACCTAGGAAGAAACCTAGAGAGGAACCAGGCTATGAGGGGTGGCCAGTCCTCTTCTGGCTGTGCCGAGTGGAGATTATAACAGAACATGGCCAAGATGTTCAAACGTTCATAGATGACCAGCAGGGTCAGATAATAATAATCACAGTGGTTGTCGAGGGTGCAACAAGTCAGCACCTCAGGAGTAAATGTCAGTTGGCTTTTCATAGCCGATCATTCAGAGTTAGAGACAGCCATTGCGGTAGAGAGAGAGAGTCGAAAACAGCAGGTCCAGGACAGGTAGCACGTCCGGTGAACAGGTCAGGGTTCCATAGCCGCAGGCAGAACAGTTGAAACTGGAGCCGCAGCATGACCAGGTGGACTGGGGACAGCAAGGAGTCATCAGGTCAGGTAGTCCTGAGGCATAGTCCTAGGGCTCAGGTCCTCCGAGAGAAGAGAGAGAAAAAGAGAGAGCATACTTAAATTCATACAGGACACCGGATAAGACAGGAGAAATACTCCAGATATAAGACTGACCATAGCCCCCCGACACATAAACTATTGCAGCATAAATACTGGAGGCTGAGACGAGGGGTCAGGAGACACTGTGGCCCCGTCCGATGATACCCCCGGACAGGGTCAAACAGGCAGGATATAACCCCACCCACTTTGCCAAAGCACAGCCCCCACACCACTAGAGGGATATCTTCAACCACCAACTTACTACCCTGAGACAAGACCGAGTATAGCCCACAAAGATCTCCGCCACGGCACAACCCAAGGGGGGGTGCCAACCCGGACAGGAAGATCATGTCAGAGACTCAACCCACTCAAGTGACGCACCCCTCCTAGGGACGGCATGGAAGAACACCAGTAAGTCAGTGACTCAGCCCCTGTAATAGGGTTAGAGGCAGAGAATCCCAGTGGAGAGAGGGGAACCGGCCAGGCAGAGACAGCAAGGGCGGTTCGTTGCTCCAGAGCCTTTCCGTTCACCTTCACACTCCTGGGCCAGACTACACTCAATCATAGGACCTACTGAAGAGATGAGTCTTCAATAAAGACTTAAAGGTTGAGACCGAGTCTGCGTCTCTCACATGGGTAGGCAGACCATTCCATAAAAATGAGCTCTATAGGAGAAAGCCCTGCCTCCAGCTGTTTGCTTAGAAATTCTAGGGACAGTTAGGAGGCCTGCGTCTTGTGACCGTAGCGTACGTGTAGGCATGTACGGCAGGACCAAATCGGAAAGATAGGTAGGAGCAAGCCCATGTAATGCATTGTAGGTTAGCAGTAAAACCTTGAAATCAGCCCTAGCCTTAACAGGAAGCCAGTGTAGAGAGGCTAGCACTGTAGTAATATGATCACATTATTTGGTTCTAATCAAGCAGTAGTCTAATCTAGAAGTGACAAAAGCATGGATACATTTTTCTGCATCATTTTTGGACAGAAAGTTTCTGATTTTTTGCAATGTTACGAAGATGGAAAAAAAAGCTGTCCTATCAAGATGAATGGTCAGATCCAACAGAAGATCTATTTGTTTCTTGGGACCTAGAACTAGCATCTCTGTTTTGTCAGAGTTTAATAGTAAACATTTGCCGCCATCCACTTCCTTATGTCTGAAACACAGGCTTCCAGGGAGGGCGATTTTGGGGCTTCACCATGTTTCATAGAAATGTACAGCTGTGTGTCGTCCGCATAGCAGTGAAACTTAACATTATGTTTCCGAATGACATCACCAAGAGGTAGAATATATAGTGAAAACAACAGTGGTCCTAAAACAGAGCCTTGAGGAACACCGGAATTTACAGTTGATTTGTCAGAAGACAAACCATCCACAGATACAAACTGATATCTTTCCGACAGATAAGATCTGAACCAGGCCAGAACTTGTCCGTGTAGACCAATTAGGGTTTCCAATCTCTCCAAAAGAATGTGGTGATCGATGGAATCAAAAGCAGCACTAAGGTCTAGGAGCACGAGGACAGATGCAGAGCCTCGGTCTGACGCCATTAAAAGGTAATTTACCCCCTTCACGAGTGCAGTCTCAGTGCTATGATGGGGTCTAAAACCAGACTGAAGCATTTCGTATACATTGTTTGTCTTCAGGAAGGCAGTGAGTTGCTGCGCAACAGCTTTTTCAAAACATTTTGAGAGGAATGGGAGATTTGACATAGGCCGATTGTCACGATCGTCTTGCTGAGAGAGAGAGGACCAAGGCGCAGCGTGTGCAAAATACATCTTCTTTTATTTAGAAGAGAGAGAAAAAACACGAAACGAACAACTATACACAAACTAACAAACTGATGACCGTGAAGCTATAATGACAAATAGTGCTGACACAAACACTACACATAGACAATTACCCACAAACACATGATGCCCATGGCTGCCTTAAATATGGCTCCCAATCAGAGACAATAAACCACAGCTGTCTCTAATTGAGAACCAATCTAGGCAGCCATAGACATACAAACACCTAGACAAGACATTGCCCCATTAAACATACAAACCCCTAGACAAACCAAAAAACACATACCTTCCCCATGTCACACCCTGACCTAACTAAAATAATAAAGGAAACAAAGAATACTAAGGCCAGGGCGTGACACCGATAGTTTTTTATTCCCTGTGTAGGGCACTTTATTCCCCATGTAGGGCACTATATTCCCTATGTAGTGTACCCTATTCCCTATGTAGGGCACTATATTCCCTATGTAGTGTACCCTATTCCCTATGTAGGGCACTATATTCCCTATGTAATGTACCCTATTCCCCATGTAGGGCACTATATTCCCTATGTAGTGTACCCTATTCCCCATGTAGGGCACTATATTCCCTATGTAGTGCACTATATTCCCTATGTAGGGCACTATATTCCCAATGTAGTGCACTATATTCCCTATGTAGTGCACTATATTCCCTATGTAGTGCACTATATTCCCTATGTAGGGCACTATATTCCCTATGTAGGGCCCTATATTCCCTATGTGGAGCACTATATTGACCATATATGTAATGACAAACAAACAAACAACATATGTGTACGTTTCCTCAAAAAGTTGCTGTTGGTTGTTTGTTGTTGTGACACAGCTTTTCAACAGAATACATTTCACGGCTTTGTAAACATTCTCAAATCTCTCTCTCTGTGTGTGAAGGGTTTAATGGCTGCCTGCCACTCTGCGTGAGGTGAGAGCTCCTTCCCTAGAATACAGAAACGGATAATCCATCACTAAAATATGAAGAGGGTTTATGGATACGGGGTCGGGAGTCTTCCTCTGTTGCCTCGTCACTTTCAGACACATTCAGACTGTATTTCTACAGACACATTCAGACTGTATTTCAACAGACACAGACTGTATTTCAACAGACACAGACTGTATTTCAACAGACACATTTAGACTGTAATTCAACAGACACAGACTGTATTTCAACAGACACAGACTGTATTTCAACAGACACATTATGACTGTATTTCAACAGACACATTCAGACTGTAATTCAACAGGCACAGATTGTATTTCAACAGACACAGACTGTAATTCAACAGACACATTTAGACTGTAAATCAACAGACACATTTAGACTGTATTTCAACAGATACATTCAGACTGTATTTCAACAGACACATTTAGACTGTATTTCAACAGACACATTCAGACTGTAATTCAACAGACACATTCAGACTGTAAATCAACAGACACATTCAGACTGTATTTCAACAGACACATTCAGACTGTATTTCAACAGACACATTCAGACTGTATTTCAACAGACACGTTTAGACTGATTTTCAACAGACACATTTAGACTGTAATTCAACAGCCACATTTAGACTGTAATTCAACAGACACATTTAGACTGTAATTCAACAGACACATTTAGACTGTAATTCAACAGACACAGACTGTATTTCAACAGACACAGACTGTAATTCAACAGACACAGACTGTAATTCAACAGACACAGACTGTAATTCAACAGATACAGACTGTATTTCAACAGACACAGACTGTAATTCAACAGACACATTCAGACTGCAATTCAACAGACACATTCAGACTGTATTTCAACAGACACATTCAGACTGTAATTCAACAGACACATTCAGACTGTAATTCAACAGACACATTCAGACTGTATTTCAACAGACACAGACTGTATTTCAACAGACACATTCAGACTGTAATTCAACAGACACAGACTGTAATTCAACAGACACATTTAGACTGTAATTCAACAGACACATTCAGACTGTAATTCAACAGACACATTCAGACTGTATTTCAACAGACACATTTAGACTGTAATTCAACTGACACATTCAGACTGTAATTCAACAGACACATTCAGACTGTAATTCAACAGACACATTCAGACTGTAATTCAACAGACACATTCAGACTGTAATTCAACTGACACATTCAGACTGTAATTCAACTGACACATTCAGACTGTAATTCAACAGACACATTCAGACTGTAATTCAACAGACACATTCAGACTGTATTTCAACAGACACATTCAGACTGTAATTCAACTGACACATTCAGACTGTAATTCAACTGACACATTCAGACTGTAATTCAACAGACACATTCAGACTGTAATTCAACAGACACATTCAGACTGTAATTCAACTGACACATTCAGACTGTAATTCAACAGACACATTCAGACTGTAATTCAACTGACACATTCAGACTGTAATTCAACAGACACATTCAGACTGTATTTCAACAGACACATTCAGACTGTAATTCAACTGACACATTCAGACTGTAATTCAACTGACACATTCAGACTGTAATTCAACAGACACATTCAGACTGTAATTCAACAGACACATTCAGACTGTAATTCAACAGATTGTTTCAACTGGATCTTTTCGTCAAATGAAAACCTTCTCCATCTTTGCGTTGTTCACAGTGACATGACAACTCCCCTCGGGTGTGAATCACACCGTAAAGATGGGACCTGGAATCAAACCGAAGTGGAGGAACACATGACAACTCCCCTCGGGTGTGAATCACACCGTAAAGATGGGACCTGGAATCAAACCGAAGTGGAGGAACACATGACAACTCCCCTCTGGTGTGAATCACAAAAGATGGGACGTAAAGATGGGACCTGGAATCGAGTCTAATGTAGTGCACTACATAGGGAGTAGGGTTCTGGTCTAATGTAGTGCACTACATAGGTAGTAGGGCTCTGGTCTAATGTAGTGCACTACATAGGGAGTAGGGTTCTGGTCTAATGTAGTGCTCTACATAGGGAGTAGGGTTCTGGTCTAATGTAGTGCACTACATAGGGAGTAGGGTTCTGGTCTAATGTAGTGCACTACATAGGGAGTAGGGTTCTGGTCTAATGTAGTGCACTACATAGGGAGTAGGGTTCTGGTCTAATGTAGTGCACTACATAGGGAGTAGGGTTCTGGTCTAATGTAGTGCACTACATAGGGAGTAGGGTTCTGGTCTAATGTAGTGCACTACATAGGGAGAAGGGCTCTGGCCTAATGTAGTGCACTACATAGGGAGTAGGGTTCTGGTCTAATGTAGTGCACTACATAGGGAGAAGGGCTCTGGCCTAATGTAGTGCACTACATAGGGAGAAGGGCTCTGGCCTAATGTAGTGCACTACATAGGGAGAAGGGCTCTGGCCTAATGTAGTGCACTACATAGGGAGTAGGGTTCTGGTCTAATGTAGTGCACTACATAGGGAGTAGGGTTCTGGTCTAATGTAGTGCACTACATAGGGAGTAGGGTTCTGGTCTAATGTAGTGCTCTACATAGGGAGTAGGGCTCTGGTCTAATGTAGTGCACTACATAGGGAGTAGGGTTCTGGTCTAATGTAGTGCACTACATAGGGAGTAGGGTTCTGGTCTAATGTAGTGCACTACATAGGGAGTAGGGCTCTGGTCTAATGTAGTGCACTACATAGGGAGTAGGGTTCTGGTCTAATGTAGTGCACTACATAGGGAGTAGGGTTCTGGTCTAATGTAGTGCACTACATAGGGAGTCGGGTTCGGGTCTAATGTAGTGCACTACATAGGGAGTAGGGTTCTGGTCTAATGTAGTGCTCTACATATGGAGTAGGGTTCTGGTCTAATGTAGTGCACTACATAGGGAGTAGGGTGCCATATGGGACTTGTGTTTTATTGAATGTATTTTTGACAGGGACTCAGATGGATGGATGGCGATGGCTGCTCCCCTTGACTCTGTCGTTCTCCATCAACCACCTGCATCATCGCAGCCAAGGGCCGTGTCGCCGTGGCGCCACAACGCCAAGCCTCATGGTCAAACGGTCACAGGATCGGCAGCAAATCAACGTCGCCGAGAAGACGGTTTTGAGACCCTCTTTTGTCATCCTGATGTCTTTGGAGAGAGTAGCATGGGGCAGGTGTCATAGGCCTAATGCAGATGAGACTACACTTTGAATCCACAATACATATTGTGTATTCCATAGATCTCTAAGCCTCGTACAACCATCCTGTTTCTCTAAGTGGAAGGAAATGAGAGAGCAGCTGGTCAGGATGGTGGATCAGGCTATACGTTTCCTGCCTCTTGGTGTTATTCACATCAGTTCACATAGCATATTTTCATACAAATCATTAAAATCCAGACGTAAAATATTTACACAAGAAGCCACCTAACATCACACAGTCAAACTCGTCAGTCATTTAGTAAAATCACCATTCTGCGATTTCTCATGGTGCTCTGCATCCCTGGTGCTACACAAGCATGGCTGTGCTTGCTAATGCTAACCCTGATGCTAACCCTAATGCTAACCCTAATGCTAACCCTGATGCTAACCCTAATGCTAACCCTAATGCTAACCCTGATGCTAACGCGTCGATAGCGGTCAGCAGCTAGCTCCACTGGAGACCTCAGGAAAAATATATTGTATTTCACACCCTTTCAGGATACAATACTGTCCACTAATGTCACTGTCTCTTATCAGGACAACTTGGCTTCATCCCTAATGGCACCCTATTCCCTATATAGTACACTACCTCTGACCAGAGCCCTAAAGTAGTGCCCTATAAAGGGAATAGGGTGCCATTTGTGCTGCAGACTATTTCACCCCCCCCCCCCCCCCCCCCCCCCCCCCAGTGAAATCCGGTCTGTCCACTAATGTCACTGTCTCTTATCAGGACAACTTGGCTTCATCCCTAATGGCACCCTATTACCACTAATGTCACTGTTTCCCACTTTGTGCCTTTCATGTGAGGAATTGAGACACTGCCGTCTCCCGATAGGCCGGAGACACCGCCGTCTGCCGATAGGCCGGAGACACCGCAGTCTGCCGATAGGCCGGAGACACCGCCGTCTGCCGATAGGCCGGAGACACCGCCGTCTGCCGATAGGCCGGAGACACCGCCGTCTGCCGATAGGCCGGAGACACCGCCGTCTGCCGATAGGCCGGAGACACCGCCGTCTGCCGATAGGCCGGAGACACCGCCGTCTGCCGATAGGCCGGAGACACCGCCGTCTGCCGATAGGCCGGAGACACCGCCGTCTGCCGATAGGCCGGAGACACCGCCGTCTGCCGATAGGCCGGAGACACCGCCGTCTGCCGATAGGCCGGAGACACTGCCGTCTGCCGATAGGCTGGAGCTAGGAGCTACACTGCCCTAAAACTATTTCCATTTATGCACTTAAACAATCCATGAAGGATTGTGTGGAAAATGAGGAAAATGACCCAATTGTAAACATCACATTCTACCATTGATTCAACATTCAAAACCCCATTCAGAATTGAATGGCTGTCGCAATCAATATTACCTCCCCCTACGTTTGGTTAAATGTCCCATCAGTACTAACACAACATAATGTATATTTAAAATGTGTGCATAACTACAAATTACCTCAATCCGATCCAGCAGCTGACAATTAAAGCCCCATTTGGCAGCTCTGATAAGGGAAGGGCGACGTTGACCCTGGCAGCATCTGAATTACATATTGGCTTCTGCATGTAATTACCAGCCTGGTCTCATAGACTAGACGTAACATAGTACGTGTAAAACCAAGACACTCCAATTACTATGATATGTTACCTTTGGTATGGTTACATAAGGGGGCGGCAGGTAAACCTAGTGGTTAGAGCGTTAGGTCAGTAACAGAAAAGTTGCTGGATCGAATCCCCGAGCTAACAAGGTAAAATTCTGTCGTTCTGCCCCTGAACAAGACAGTTAACCCACTGTTTCCCGGTAGACCGTCACTGTAAATAAGAATTTGTTCTTAACTGACTTTCCTAGTTAAATAAAGGTTACATTTTATTTAAAATAAGATACAAGGTTACTTAAGGCATAAACAAAAGGAGTGTGGGTGGAGGGTTACGCATACATCTAGCAGCCCAAAGGTTGTGTATATGAATCTCATCACGGACAACATTAGAATTTTAGCTAATTAGCAACTACTTACTTTTTAGCAGCTTTGCAACTACTTAGCATGTTAGCTAACCCTTCCCCTAACCAGAACCCTTTAACATAACTTCTAACCTTAACCCTACCCCTTAGCCTAGCTAATGTTAGCCACCTAGCTAATGTTAGCCACCTAGCTAATGTTAAATTGGAATTCGTAACATATTGTACATTTAGCAAATTCGTAAAATACACAAATTGTAATTCATAACATATCATATGAAATGGATGATGAACATCTACAAATTAATATATACCATACGAAACGTAACGTAACATATCATACTAAATGGATTATCTCGGATTTACGTACAGAATAAAAGGAAAAGTTCTGAGACCAGGTTGGTATTACACAGTGAGAAGACTAGCTATGGCTTAGCATCCCTGCTGATCCAAATATAGAGGTAATGGGCAACCAGACAGAAAATCATTGGCCAGCTACTGTTCACTGTGCCACGTGTTTTTCCTAGAAACCAATCCATTGTATTGGATTGTAATTCTATTTCACTGCTCATTCTGTAAACACCGTCTCTGAGAATGTCACGTTCGCTGGAAGAAATGTCGGACCAAGGCGCAGCTTATGTTGAGGTCCACATCATTTTAATGATAAAGTGAAACTTAACAAAGACAAAAACAAATAAACTAACCGTGACTACAGCGATACTAAGTGCATTAACTCAAAACACAGTAACACAAACAATATCCCATAACCAACAGGTGGAAAAAAATGCTACTTAAGTATAATCCCCAATTAGAGACAACGATTACCAGCTACCTCTAATTGGGAATCATACAAATCACCAACATAGAAAATAAACCTAGAACCCCACATAGAAATAAATAAACTAGACTAACCCCCCCAGTCACACCCTGACCTACTCTACCATAGAAAATAAAAGCTCTCTATGGTCAGGACGTGACAGAGAATGTGTGTCGTTAAGGGGCTGGTTTCCCGGAGACAGATTAAGCCTAGTCCCGACTAAAAACGCACGGTCAGTGTAAAATGTTCATTGAATAGCTTTTCAGTCCAGTACTAACTTCCTGTGTGTCAACAAAATTAGCTGGACTGGTGCTGTGGGTCAGCTGTTTGTTCACCTGCACCCAGCAATTGCTAATAACCCATCCACAACCGCCGGACTATATGTGATAAAGTGAAAATCTAAGGTCCACATTGGACCCTAAACTCGCTAATATAGAAAATCCGCTGTAGGTTACAGTCACAGACAGGTGTGTCGACAGCGGGTGGGATTTATTTAGCCTGGTTTAGAGGTTTCTGCTTATCATTTCTTATAAAAGCTTTATTAGTTAGTCAACTTGTCTATAGTTAGATACATGTAGCTCTCTCTTCTGTAATTATACGTTGCCCTAGAAGACTAAAGAAACAATTGCTCACCAGGAAAAATGTAATAATTTATAGGATGAATGCTTCAATCTAGTTGACATCGGACGTTTCAGGGACCAGGGAGAAAATGCATTAACTAATACAAATGAAGGGAAAGATTTTCTGTGCAAAGTTTCCAAATGACATCAGTTTGACCGGTGGTAAAGGAAATAGAAAGCTGTGATAAACAACCAGCCAACATGTTTCTGATTGTCACGGACCTTAGAGATCCTTTTTATGTCTCTATTTTGGTTTGGTCAGGGCGTGAGTTGGGGTGGGCATTCTATGTTTTGTTCTGTGTGTTGTATTTCTATGTTTTTGGCCCGGGTATGGTTCCCAATCAGAGGCAGCTGTCTATCGTTGTCTCTGATTGAGAACCATACTTAGGTAGCCTTTTCCCACCTGTGTTTGTGGGTAGTTGTTTTCTGTTTTGTACCTTGCAGAACTGTTTGTTTGTCGTTTTTTTTGTTGTTCAAGTATTCGTATTTATTAAAAGTATTGTGAATACTTACCACGCTGCACCTTGGTCTTCTCCTTCTCCCGACGACATTCGTTACACTGATCAGGTTCCAGTTCTGCTCCGATACATATTTTATGTGGTTGAAACGCTATCAGCTTTTATGACGCTGATAAAGATAGCACCTGTGATGTCGATTTAACGCCCCGCATCTGTCACGACGACTTCTACCGAAGTTGGTTCCTCTCGTTGTTCGGGCGGTGTTCGGCGGTCGACGTCACCGGTCTTCTAGCCATCGCCAATCCATTTTTTCATGTTCCATTTGTTTTGTCTTATTTTCACACTCACCTGGTTTCAATTCCCTAAATTACATGTTTTATATTTTCCCCTCTGTTTTCTCCCATGTCCTTGTCGGGAATTGTTCGTTGTATGTATTGGTGCCAAGTATGTTATGGTTGGTATTGGTGCCAAGTATGTTATGGTTTGTATTGGTGCCAAGTATGTTATGGTTTGTATTGGTGCCAAGTATGTTATGGTTGGTATTGGTGCCAAGTATGTTATGGTTGGTATTGGTGCCAAGTATGTTATGGTTTGTATTGGTGCCAAGTATGTTATGGTTAGTATTGGTGCCAAGTATGTTATGGTTTGTATTGGTGCCAAGTATGTTATGGTTTGTATTGGTGCCAAGTATGTTATGGTTTTGTATTGGTGCCAAGTATGTTATGGTTAGTATTGGTGCCAAGTATGTTATGGTTTGTATTGGTGCCAAGTATGTTATGGTTTGTATTGGTGCCAAGTATGTTATGGTTTGTATTGGTGCCAAGTATGTTATGGTTTTGTATTGGTGCCAAGTATGTTATGGTTTTGTATTGGTGCCAAGTATGTTATGGTTTGTATTGGTGCCAAGTATGTTATGGTTTGTATTGGTGCCAAGTATGTTATGGTTTGTATTGGTGCCAAGTATGTTATGGTTGGTATTGGTGCCAAGTATGTTATGGTTGGTATTGGTGCCAAGTATGTTATGGTTTGTATTGGTGCCAAGTATGTTATGGTTGGTATTGGTGCCAAGTATGTTATGGTTTGTATTGGTGCCAAGTATGTTATGGTTTGTATTGGTGCCAAGTATGTTATGGTTTGTATTGGTGCCAAGTATGTTATGGTTTTTATTGGTGCCAAGTATGTTATGGTTTGTATTGGTGCCAAGTATGTTATGGTTTGTATTGGTGCCAAGTATGTTATGGTTTGTATTGGTGCCAAGTATGTTATGGTTTGTATTGGTGCCAAGTATGTTATGGTTTGTATTGGTGCCAAGTATGTTATGGTTTGTATTGGTGCCAAGTATGTTATGGTTTTGTATTGGTGCCAAGTATGTTATGGTTTGTATTGGTGCCAAGTATGTTATGGTTTGTATTGGTGCCAAGTATGTTATGGTTTGTATTGGTGCCAAGTATGTTATGGTTTGTATTGGTGCCAAGTATGTTATGGTTTGTATTGGTGCCAAGTATGTTATGGTTGGTATTGGTGCCAAGTATGATATGGTTTGTATTGGTGCCAAGTATGTTATGGTTTTGTATTGGTGCCAAGTATGATATGGTTTGTATTGGTGCCAAGTATGTTATGGTTTGTATTGGTGCCAAGTATGTTATGGTTTGTATTGGTGCCAAGTATGTTATGGTTGGTATTGGTGCCAAGTATGTTATGGTATGTATTGGTGCCAAGTATGTTATGGTTTGTATTGGTGCCAAGTATGTTATGGTTGGTATTGGTGCCAAGTATGTTATGGTATGTATTGGTGCCAAGTATGTTATGGTTTGTATTGGTGCCAAGTATGTTATGGTTTGTATTGGTGGCAAGTATGTTATGGTTTGTATTGGTGCCAAGTATGTTATGGTTTGTATTGGTGCCAAGTATGTTATGGTTTGTATTGGTGCCAAGTATGTTATGGTTTGTATTGGTGCCAAGTATGTTATGGTTTGTATTGGTGCCAAGTATGTTATGGTTTGTATTGGTGCCAAGTATGTTATGGTTTGTATTGGTGCCAAGTATGTTATGGTTTGTATTGGTGCCAAGTATGTTATGGTTTGTATTGGTGCCAAGTATGTTATGGTTTGTATTGGTGCCAAGTATGTTATGGTTTTGTATTGGTGCCAAGTATGTTATGGTTTTGTATTGGTGCCAAGTATGTTATGGTTTGTATTGGTGCCAAGTATGTTATGGTTGGTATTGGTGCCAAGTATGTTATGGTTTGTATTGGTGCCAAGTATGTTATGGTTTGTATTGGTGCCAAGTATGTTATGGTTTTGTATTGGTGCCAAGTATGTTATGGTATGTATTGGTGCCAAGTATGTTATGGTTTGTATTGGTGCCAAGTATGTTATGGTTTGTATTGGTGCCAAGTATGTTATGGTTTGTATTGGTGCCAAGTATGTTATGGTTTGTATTGGTGCCAAGTATGTTATGGTTTTGTATTGGTGCCAAGTATGTTATGGTATGTATTGGTGCCAAGTATGTTATGGTTTGTATTGGTGCCAAGTATGTTATGGTTTGTATTGGTGCCAAGTATGTTATGGTTTGTATTGGTGCCAAGTATGTTATGGTTTGTATTGGTGCCAAGTATGTTATGGTTTGTATTGGTGCCAAGTATGTTATGGTTTGTATTGGTGCCAAGTATGTTATGGTTTGTATTGGTGCCAAGTATGTTATGGTTTGTATTGGTGCCAAGTATGTTATGGTTTGTATTGGTGCCAAGTATGTTATGGTTTGTATTGGTGCCAAGTATGTTATGGTTGGTATTGGTGCCAAGTATGTTATGGTTGGTATTGGTGCCAAGTATGTTATGGTTTGTATTGGTGCCAAGTATGTTATGGTTTGTATTGGTGCCAAGTATGTTATGGTTGGTATTGGTGCCAAGTATGTTATGGTATGTATTGGTGCCAAGTATGTTATGGTTTGTATTGGTGCCAAGTATGTTATGGTTTGTATTGGTGCCAAGTATGTTATGGTTTGTATTGGTGCCAAGTATGTTATGGTTTTGTATTGGTGCCAAGTATGTTATGGTTTTGTATTGGTGCCAAGTATGTTATGGTTTTGTATTGGTGCCAAGTATGTTATGGTTTTGTATTGGTGCCAAGTATGTTATGGTTTGTATTGGTGCCAAGTATGTTATGGTTTGTATTGGTGCCAAGTATGTTATGGTTTGTATTGGTGCCAAGTATGTTATGGTTTGCCATGTTTTTTTTCTCCCATGTTCTTTATTTTGTATGTTGGTTTTCGGAGTTTGTAAGCATTTATTAAACAACTCCGTTTATACCAATTTCGTTCTCCTGCGCCTGACTTCCCTGCCACTGTAACGGATGTGAAATGGCTAGCTAGTTAGCGGGTACGCGCTACTAGCGTTTCAATCAGTTACGTCACTTGCTCTGAAACCTAGAAGTAATGTTGCCCCTTGCTCTGCAAGGGCCGCGGCTTTTGTGGAGCGATGGGTAACGACGCTTCGTGGGTGTCAGTTGTTGATGTGTGCAGAGGGTCCCTGGTTCGCGCCCGTGTCGGGGCGAGGGGACGGTTTAAAGTTATACTGTTACACCACCAGTAAGCACCCCCTTACAGCATCTCTCTGATTCAGAGGGGTCGGGGTTAAATGTGGAAGACACATTTTAGTTGAATGTATTCAGTTGTACAACTGACTAGGTATCCCCCCTTTCCCTTTAACTTTCCTCTACAGAAGTAGACTGAGCATTCACATTATCTCAAGATGCTGAAATAAATAAATCATATTTCTCCACTCCTGTTCCCAAGTCAAAATGTAGCCTACGGTTTGGTGGATCATTTTAATGCAAGAAATGTTTAATTCTGCAGGTGTTAATATGAAGGTTCTGTGGGAGGTTATAGACCTTCAGTCAGTGTCCAGATGTCAGTTTCCATTTAACCCATTTGAACAGTAGTCTACAGTTCCCTTTGACGTGCCATAGGCCTGTTTCAAGTCCCTGTCTTGTGACTGTTGAAGGCTACAGTTCCCTTTGACGTGCTATAGGCCTGTTTGAAGTCCCAGTCTTGTGACTGTTGAATTTGTAGGATACAGTTCCCTTTGACGTGCCATAGGCCTGTTTGAAGTCCCTGTCTTGTGACTGTTGAAGGCTATAGTTCCCTTTGTTGAATTTGTAGGCTACAGTTCCCTTTGACGTGCCATAGGCCTGTTTGAAGTCCCAGTCTTGTGACTGTTGAAGGCTACAGTTCCCTTTGACGTGCCATAGGCCTGTTTGAAGTCCCCGTCTTGTGACTGTTGAAGGCTACAGTTCCCTTTGACGTGCCATAGGCCTGTTTGAAGTCCCCGTCTTGTGACTGTTGAAGGCTACAGTTCCCTTTGACGTGCCATAGGCCTGTTTGAAGTCCCCGTCTTGTGACTGTTGAAGGCTACAGCGCCTCACAATCATCACATCGTAACACAGCTGCTAGCATCCTCTTTCTACCACGTCACCTAATCTTTCCCAAACATTACTGTTCTGGTCCTTCTCTTTATTTTCAACTCTCCATTTCACAGCTTTTCTATTCATGAATTAAACTTCTACATTGTCCTTTTTGCCTCCATGGTCCGTGGATCAACCTTCTCTTTCTGCCCGTTCCCAAAAGCATTTGACGATTGGCTTGTAGGCTATTTGGCGAGCATACAGTTAGGCTTAGGTTTATGCCCTAATGCCAGATATCCTAAAATAATGAAAGAAAAATCTCAATGTAGCCTGTAGATATAAATCGCAGACAAGGTATTGTTTTGTCTTTATTCAACCCGCCACCCACCCACCTTTCATTCACACAATGTTTCATGACCCTAAAGCTGCCTTCCCGCGGGTTACGAGTCAACCTGCACATCACAACCAACCACATAAAATAGGGAGGAGAGGAAGGAGGAGAGGAGGAGGAGAAGGAATAGGGGGGAGAGGAAGGAGGAGTGGAGGAGGAATAGGGAGGAGAGGAAGTAGGAGAAGAGGAGGAAGGAGGAGTGGAGGAGGAATAGGGAGGAGAGGAAGGAGGAGAGGAAGGAAGAATAGGGAGGGGAGGAAGGAAGAGAGGAAGGAGGAATATGGAGGAGGAATAGGGAGGAGAGGAAGGAGGAGAGGAAGGAGGAATAGGGAGGGGAGGAAGGAGGAGAGGAGAAGGAATAGGGAGGAGAGGAAGGAGGAGAGGAGGAGGAGAAGGAATAGGGGGGAGAGGAAGGAGGAGAGGAAGGAGGAATAGGGAGGAGAGGAAGTAGGAGAAGAGGAGGAAGGAGGAGTGGAGGAGGAATAGGGAGGAGAGGAAGGAGGAGAGGAAGGAAGAATAGGGAGGGGAGGAAGGAAGAGAGGAAGGAGGAATATGGAGGAGGAATAGGGAGGAGAGGAAGGAGGAGAGGAAGGAGGAATAGGGAGGGGAGGAAGGAGGAGAGGAAGGAGGAATATGGAGGAGGAATAGGGAGGAGAGAAAGGAGGAGAGGAAGGAGGATTAGGGAGGGGAGGAAGGAGGAATATGGAGGAATATGGAGGAGAGGAAGGAGGAATAGGGAGGAGAGGAAGGAGGAGAGGAAGGAGGAATATGGAGGAGGAATAGGGAGGAGAGGAAGGAGGAGAGGAAGGAGGAATAGGGAGGGGAGGAAGGAGGAATAGGGAGGAGAGGAAGGAGGAATAGGGAGGAGAGGAAGGAGGAGAGTAAGGAGGATTAGGGAGGGGAGGAAGGAGGAATAGGGAGGAGAGGAAGGTGGAGAGGAAGGAGGAATAGGGAGGAGAGGAAGGAGGAGAGGAAGGAGGAATAGGGAGGAGAGGAAGGAGGAGAGGAAGGAGGAATAGGGAGGAGAGGAAGGAGGAGAGGAAGGAGGAATAGGGAGGGGAGGAAGGAGGAGAGGAAGGAGGAATATGGAGGAGGAATAGGGAGGAGAGGAAGGAGGAGAGGAAGGAGGAATAGGGAGGGGAGGAAGGAGGAATAGGGAGGAGAGGAAGGAGGAGAGGAAGGAGGAATAGGGAGGAGAGGAAGGAGGAATAGGGAGGAGAGGAAGGAGGAATAGGAAAGAGAGGAAGGAGGAGTGGAGGAGGAATAGGGAGGAGAGGAAGGAGGAGTGGAGGAGGAATAGGGAGGAGAGGAAGGAGGAGTGGAGGAGGAATATGGAGGAATATGGAGGAGAGGAAGGAGGAATAGGGAGGAGAGGAAGGTGGAGAGGAAGGAGGAATAGGGAGGAGAGGAAGGAGGAGAGGAAGGAGGAATAGGGAGGAGAGGAAGGAGGAGAGGAAGGAGGAATAGGGAGGAGAGGAAGGAGGAGAGGAAGGAGGAATAGGGAGGAGAGGAAGGAGGAGAGGAAGGAGGAATAGGGAGGGGAGGAAGGAGGAGAGGAAGGAGGAGTATGGAGGAGAGGAAGGAGGAATAGGGAGGAGAGGAAGGTGGAGAGGAAGGAGGATTAGGGAGGGGAGGAAGGAGGAGAGGAAGGAGGAGTATGGAGGAGAGGAAGGAGGAATAGGGAGGAGAGGAAGGAGGAGAGGAAGGAGGATTAGGGAGGGGAGGAAGGAGGAGAGGAAGGAGGAGTATGGAGGAGAGGAAGGAGGAATAGGGAGGAGAGGAAGGTGGAGAGGAAGGAGGAATAGGGAGGAGAGGAAGGAGGAGAGGAAGGAGGAATAGGGAGGAGAGGAAGGAGGAATAGGGAGGAGAGGAAGGAGGAGAGGAAGGAGGAATAGGGAGGGGAGGAAGGAGGAGAGGAAGGAGGAATATGGAGGAGGAATAGGGAGGAGAGGAAGGAGGAGAGGAAGGAGGAATAGGGAGGGGAGGAAGGAGGAATAGGGAGGAGAGGAAGGAGGAGAGGAAGGAGGAATAGGGAGGAGAGGAAGGAGGAATAGGGAGGAGAGGAAGGAGGAGAGGAAGGAGGAATAGGGAGGAGAGGAAGGAGGAGTGGAGGAGGAATAGGGAGGAGAGGAAGGAGGAGTGGAGGAGGAATAGGGAGGAGAGGAAGGAGGAGTGGAGGAGGAATAAGGAGGAGGAATAGGGAGGAGAGGAGGATAAGGACTTGTCTTTGATCAGTGGACCATAGGAGGAGAGGAGGAGAAGGACTTGTCTTTGATCAATGGACCATAGGAGGAGAGGAGGAGGAGGACTTGTCTTTGATCAGTGGACCATAGGAGGAGAGGAGGACTTGTCTTTGATCAGTGGACCATAGGAGGAGAGGAGGAGGAGGACTTGTCTTTGATCAGTGGACCATAGGAGGAGAGGAGGACTGGTCTTTGATCAGTGGACCATAGGAGGAGAGGAGGACTTGTCTTTGATCAGTGGACCATAGGAGGAGAGGAGGAGGAGGACTTGTCTTTGATCAGTGAACCATAGGAGGAGAAGAGGAGGAGGACTTGTCTTTGATCAGTGGACCATAGGAGGAGAGGAGGAGAAGGACTTGTCTTTGATCAATGGACCATAGGAGGAGAGGAGGAGGAGGACTTGTCTTTGATCAGTGGACCATAGGAGGAGAGGAGGACTTGTCTTTGATCAGTGGACCATAGGAGGAGAGGAGGAGGAGGACTTGTCTTTGATCAGTGGACCATAGGAGGAGAGGAGGACTGGTCTTTGATCAGTGGACCATAGGAGGAGAGGAGGACTTGTCTTTGATCAGTGGACCATAGGAGGAGAGGAGGAGGAGGACTTGTCTTTGATCAGTGAACCATAGGAGGAGAAGAGGAGGAGGACTTGTCTTTGATCAGTGGACCATAGGAGGAGAGGAGGAGAAAGACTTGTCTTTGATCAGTGGACCATAGGAGGAGAGGAGGAGGAGGACTTGTCTTTGATCAGTGGACCATAGGAGGAGAGGAGGACTGGTCTTTGATCAGTGGACCATAGGAGGAGAGGAGGACTTGTCTTTGATCAGTGGACCATAGGAGGAGAGGAGGAGGAGGACTTGTCTTTGATCAGTGAACCATAGGAGGAGAAGAGGAGGAGGACTTGTCTTTGATCAGTGGACCATAGGAGGAGAGGAGGAGAAGGACTTGTCTTTGATCAATGGACCATAGGAGGAGAGGAGGAGGAGGACTTGTCTTTGATCAGTGGACCATAGGAGGAGAGGAGGACTTGTCTTTGATCAGTGGACCATAGGAGGAGAGGAGGAGGAGGACTTGTCTTTGATCAGTGGACCATAGGAGGAGAGGAGGACTGGTCTTTGATCAGTGGACCATAGGAGGAGAGGAGGACTTGTCTTTGATCAGTGGACCATAGGAGGAGAGGAGGAGGAGGACTTGTCTTTGATCAGTGAACCATAGGAGGAGAAGAGGAGGAGGACTTGTCTTTGATCAGTGGACCATAGGAGGAGAGGAGGAGAAAGACTTGTCTTTGATCAGTGGACCATAGGAGGAGAGGAGGACTTGTCTTTGATCAGTGGACCATAGGAGGAGAGGAGGACTTGTCTTTGATCAGTGGACCATAGGAGGAGAGGAGGACTTGTCTTTGATCAGTGGACCATAGGAGGAGAGGAGGAGGAGGACTTGTCTTTGATCAGTGGACCATAGGAGGAGAGGAGGACTTGTCTTTGATCAGTGGACCATAGGAGGAGAGGAGGACTTGTCTTTGATCAGTGGACCATAGGAGGAGAGGAGGACTTGTCTTTGATCAGTGGACCATAGGAGGAGGACTTGTCTTTGATCAGTGGACCATAGGAGGAGAGGAGGAGGAGGACTTGTCTTTGATCAGTGGACCATAGGAGGAGAGGAGGAGGAGGACTTGTCTTCGATCAGTAGACCATAGGAGGAGGACTTGTCTTTGATCAGTGGACCATAGGAGGAGAGGAGGAGGAGGACTTGTCTTTGATCAGTGGACCATAGGAGGAGAGGAGGACTGGTCTTTGATCAGTGGACCATAGGAGGAGAGGAGGACTTGTCTTTGATCAGTGGACCATAGGAGGAGAGGAGGACTTGTCTTTGATCAGTGGACCATAGGAGGAGGACTTGTCTTTGATCAGTGGACCATAGGAGGAGAGGAGGAGGAGGACTTGTCTTTGATCAGTGGACCATAGGAGGAGAGGAGGAGGAGGACTTGTCTTTGATCAGTAGACTATAGGAGGAGGACTTGTCTTTGATCAGTGGACCATAGGAGGAGAGGAGGAGGAGGACTTGTCTTTGATCAGTGGACCATAGGAGGAGGACTTGTCTTTGATCAGTGGACCATAGGAGGAGGACTTGTCTTTGATCAGTGGACCATAGGAGGAGGACTTGTCTTTGATCAGTGGACCATAGGAGGAGAGGAGGACTTGTCTTTGATCAGTGGACCATAGGAGGAGAAGAGGAGGACTTGTCTTTGATCAGTGGACCATAGGAGGAGAGGAGGACTTGTCTTTGATCAGTGGACCATAGGAGGAGAGGAGGAGAAGAACTTGTCTTTGATCAGTGGACCATAGGAGGAGAGGAGGACTTGTCTTTGATCAGTGGACCATAGGAGGAGAGGAGGACTTGTCTTTGATCAGTGGACCATAGGAGGAGAGGAGGACTTGTCTTTGATCAGTGGACCATAGGAGGAGAGGAGGAGGAGGACTTGTCTTTGATCAGTGGACCATAGGAGGAGAGGAGGACTTGTCTTTGATCAGTGGACCATAGGAGGAGAGGAGGACTTGTCTTTGATCAGTGGACCATAGGAGGAGAGGAGGACTTGTCTTTGATCAGTGGACCATAGGAGGAGGACTTGTCTTTGATCAGTGGACCATAGGAGGAGAGGAGGAGGAGGACTTGTCTTTGATCAGTGGACCATAGGAGGAGAGGAGGAGGAGGACTTGTCTTCGATCAGTAGACCATAGGAGGAGGACTTGTCTTTGATCAGTGGACCATAGGAGGAGAGGAGGAGGAGGACTTGTCTTTGATCAGTGGACCATAGGAGGAGAGGAGGACTGGTCTTTGATCAGTGGACCATAGGAGGAGAGGAGGACTTGTCTTTGATCAGTGGACCATAGGAGGAGAGGAGGACTTGTCTTTGATCAGTGGACCATAGGAGGAGGACTTGTCTTTGATCAGTGGACCATAGGAGGAGAGGAGGAGGAGGACTTGTCTTTGATCAGTGGACCATAGGAGGAGAGGAGGAGGAGGACTTGTCTTTGATCAGTAGACTATAGGAGGAGGACTTGTCTTTGATCAGTGGACCATAGGAGGAGAGGAGGAGGAGGACTTGTCTTTGATCAGTGGACCATAGGAGGAGGACTTGTCTTTGATCAGTGGACCATAGGAGGAGGACTTGTCTTTGATCAGTGGACCATAGGAGGAGGACTTGTCTTTGATCAGTGGACCATAGGAGGAGAGGAGGACTTGTCTTTGATCAGTGGACCATAGGAGGAGAAGAGGAGGACTTGTCTTTAATCAGTGGACCATAGGAGGAGAGGAGGACTTGTCTTTGATCAGTGGACCATAGGAGGAGAGGAGGAGAAGGACTTGTCTTTGATCAGTGGACCATAGGAGGAGAGGAGGACTTGTCTTTGATCAGTGGACCATAGGAGGAGAGGAGGACTTGTCTTTGATCAGTGGACCATAGGAGGAGAGGAGGACTTGTCTTTGATCAGTGGACCATAGGAGGAGAGGAGGAGGAGGACTTGTCTTTGATCAGTGGACCATAGGAGGAGAGGAGGACTTGTCTTTGATCAGTGGACCATAGGAGGAGAGGAGGACTTGTCTTTGATCAGTGGACCATAGGAGGAGAGGAGGACTTGTCTTTGATCAGTGGACCATAGGAGGAGGACTTGTCTTTGATCAGTGGACCATAGGAGGAGAGGAGGAGGAGGACTTGTCTTTGATCAGTGGACCATAGGAGGAGAGGAGGAGGAGGACTTGTCTTCGATCAGTAGACCATAGGAGGAGGACTTGTCTTTGATCAGTGGACCATAGGAGGAGAGGAGGAGGAGGACTTGTCTTTGATCAGTGGACCATAGGAGGAGAGGAGGACTGGTCTTTGATCAGTGGACCATAGGAGGAGAGGAGGACTTGTCTTTGATCAGTGGACCATAGGAGGAGAGGAGGACTTGTCTTTGATCAGTGGACCATAGGAGGAGGACTTGTCTTTGATCAGTGGACCATAGGAGGAGAGGAGGAGGAGGACTTGTCTTTGATCAGTGGACCATAGGAGGAGAGGAGGAGGAGGACTTGTCTTTGATCAGTAGACTATAGGAGGAGGACTTGTCTTTGATCAGTGGACCATAGGAGGAGAGGAGGAGGAGGACTTGTCTTTGATCAGTGGACCATAGGAGGAGGACTTGTCTTTGATCAGTGGACCATAGGAGGAGGACTTGTCTTTGATCAGTGGACCATAGGAGGAGGACTTGTCTTTGATCAGTGGACCATAGGAGGAGAGGAGGACTTGTCTTTGATCAGTGGACCATAGGAGGAGAAGAGGAGGACTTGTCTTTGATCAGTGGACCATAGGAGGAGAGGAGGACTTGTCTTTGATCAGTGGACCATAGGAGGAGAGGAGGAGAAGGACTTGTCTTTGATCAGTGGACCATAGGAGGAGAGGAGGACTTGTCTTTGATCAGTGGACCATAGGAGGAGAGGAGGACTTGTCTTTGATCAGTGGACCATAGGAGGAGAGGAGGACTTGTCTTTGATCAGTGGACCATAGGAGGAGAGGAGGAGGAGGACTTGTCTTTGATCAGTGGACCATAGGAGGAGAGGAGGACTTGTCTTTGATCAGTGGACCATAGGAGGAGAGGAGGACTTGTCTTTGATCAGTGGACCATAGGAGGAGAGGAGGACTTGTCTTTGATCAGTGGACCATAGGAGGAGGACTTGTCTTTGATCAGTGGACCATAGGAGGAGAGGAGGAGGAGGACTTGTCTTTGATCAGTGGACCATAGGAGGAGAGGAGGAGGAGGACTTGTCTTCGATCAGTAGACCATAGGAGGAGGACTTGTCTTTGATCAGTGGACCATAGGAGGAGAGGAGGAGGAGGACTTGTCTTTGATCAGTGGACCATAGGAGGAGAGGAGGACTGGTCTTTGATCAGTGGACCATAGGAGGAGAGGAGGACTTGTCTTTGATCAGTGGACCATAGGAGGAGAGGAGGACTTGTCTTTGATCAGTGGACCATAGGAGGAGGACTTGTCTTTGATCAGTGGACCATAGGAGGAGAGGAGGAGGAGGACTTGTCTTTGATCAGTGGACCATAGGAGGAGAGGAGGAGGAGGACTTGTCTTTGATCAGTAGACTATAGGAGGAGGACTTGTCTTTGATCAGTGGACCATAGGAGGAGAGGAGGAGGAGGACTTGTCTTTGATCAGTGGACCATAGGAGGAGGACTTGTCTTTGATCAGTGGACCATAGGAGGAGGACTTGTCTTTGATCAGTGGACCATAGGAGGAGGACTTGTCTTTGATCAGTGGACCATAGGAGGAGAGGAGGACTTGTCTTTGATCAGTGGACCATAGGAGGAGAAGAGGAGGACTTGTCTTTGATCAGTGGACCATAGGAGGAGAGGAGGACTTGTCTTTGATCAGTGGACCATAGGAGGAGAGGAGGAGAAGGACTTGTCTTTGATCAGTGGACCATAGGAGGAGAGGAGGACTTGTCTTTGATCAGTGGACCATAGGAGGAGAGGAGGACTTGTCTTTGATCAGTGGACCATAGGAGGAGAGGAGGACTTGTCTTTGATCAGTGGACCATAGGAGGAGAGGAGGAGGAGGACTTGTCTTTGATCAGTGGACCATAGGAGGAGAGGAGGACTTGTCTTTGATCAGTGGACCATAGGAGGAGAGGAGGACTTGTCTTTGATCAGTGGACCATAGGAGGAGAGGAGGACTTGTCTTTGATCAGTGGACCATAGGAGGAGGACTTGTCTTTGATCAGTGGACCATAGGAGGAGAGGAGGAGGAGGACTTGTCTTTGATCAGTGGACCATAGGAGGAGAGGAGGAGGAGGACTTGTCTTCGATCAGTAGACCATAGGAGGAGGACTTGTCTTTGATCAGTGGACCATAGGAGGAGAGGAGGAGGAGGACTTGTCTTTGATCAGTGGACCATAGGAGGAGAGGAGGACTGGTCTTTGATCAGTGGACCATAGGAGGAGAGGAGGACTTGTCTTTGATCAGTGGACCATAGGAGGAGAGGAGGACTTGTCTTTGATCAGTGGACCATAGGAGGAGGACTTGTCTTTGATCAGTGGACCATAGGAGGAGAGGAGGAGGAGGACTTGTCTTTGATCAGTGGACCATAGGAGGAGAGGAGGAGGAGGACTTGTCTTTGATCAGTAGACTATAGGAGGAGGACTTGTCTTTGATCAGTGGACCATAGGAGGAGAGGAGGAGGAGGACTTGTCTTTGATCAGTGGACCATAGGAGGAGGACTTGTCTTTGATCAGTGGACCATAGGAGGAGGACTTGTCTTTGATCAGTGGACCATAGGAGGAGGACTTGTCTTTGATCAGTGGACCATAGGAGGAGAGGAGGACTTGTCTTTGATCAGTGGACCATAGGAGGAGAAGAGGAGGACTTGTCTTTGATCAGTGGACCATAGGAGGAGAGGAGGACTTGTCTTTGATCAGTGGACCATAGGAGGAGAGGAGGAGAAGGACTTGTCTTTGATCAGTGGACCATAGGAGGAGAGGAGGACTTGTCTTTGATCAGTGGACCATAGGAGGAGAGGAGGACTTGTCTTTGATCAGTGGACCATAGGAGGAGAGGAGGACTTGTCTTTGATCAGTGGACCATAGGAGGAGAGGAGGAGGAGGACTTGTCTTTGATCAGTGGACCATAGGAGGAGAGGAGGACTTGTCTTTGATCAGTGGACCATAGGAGGAGAGGAGGACTTGTCTTTGATCAGTGGACCATAGGAGGAGAGGAGGACTTGTCTTTGATCAGTGGACCATAGGAGGAGGACTTGTCTTTGATCAGTGGACCATAGGAGGAGAGGAGGAGGAGGACTTGTCTTTGATCAGTGGACCATAGGAGGAGAGGAGGAGGAGGACTTGTCTTCGATCAGTAGACCATAGGAGGAGGACTTGTCTTTGATCAGTGGACCATAGGAGGAGAGGAGGAGGAGGACTTGTCTTTGATCAGTGGACCATAGGAGGAGAGGAGGACTGGTCTTTGATCAGTGGACCATAGGAGGAGAGGAGGACTTGTCTTTGATCAGTGGACCATAGGAGGAGAGGAGGACTTGTCTTTGATCAGTGGACCATAGGAGGAGGACTTGTCTTTGATCAGTGGACCATAGGAGGAGAGGAGGAGGAGGACTTGTCTTTGATCAGTGGACCATAGGAGGAGAGGAGGAGGAGGACTTGTCTTTGATCAGTAGACTATAGGAGGAGGACTTGTCTTTGATCAGTGGACCATAGGAGGAGAGGAGGAGGAGGACTTGTCTTTGATCAGTGGACCATAGGAGGAGGACTTGTCTTTGATCAGTGGACCATAGGAGGAGGACTTGTCTTTGATCAGTGGACCATAGGAGGAGGACTTGTCTTTGATCAGTGGACCATAGGAGGAGAGGAGGACTTGTCTTTGATCAGTGGACCATAGGAGGAGAAGAGGAGGACTTGTCTTTGATCAGTGGACCATAGGAGGAGAGGAGGACTTGTCTTTGATCAGTGGACCATAGGAGGAGAGGAGGAGAAGGACTTGTCTTTGATCAGTGGACCATAGGAGGAGAGGAGGACTTGTCTTTGATCAGTGGACCATAGGAGGAGAGGAGGACTTGTCTTTGATCAGTGGACCATAGGAGGAGAGGAGGAGGAGGACTTGTCTTTGATCAGTGGACCATAGGAGGAGAGGAGGACTTGTCTTTGATCAGTGGACCATAGGAGGAGAGGAGGACTTGTCTTTGATCAGTGGACCATAGGAGGAGAGGAGGACTTGTCTTTGATCAGTGGACCATAGGAGGAGGACTTGTCTTTGATCAGTGGACCATAGGAGGAGAGGAGGAGGAGGACTTGTCTTTGATCAGTGGACCATAGGAGGAGAGGAGGAGGAGGACTTGTCTTCGATCAGTAGACCATAGGAGGAGGACTTGTCTTTGATCAGTGGACCATAGGAGGAGAGGAGGAGGAGGACTTGTCTTTGATCAGTGGACCATAGGAGGAGAGGAGGACTGGTCTTTGATCAGTGGACCATAGGAGGAGAGGAGGACTTGTCTTTGATCAGTGGACCATAGGAGGAGAGGAGGACTTGTCTTTGATCAGTGGACCATAGGAGGAGGACTTGTCTTTGATCAGTGGACCATAGGAGGAGAGGAGGAGGAGGACTTGTCTTTGATCAGTGGACCATAGGAGGAGAGGAGGAGGAGGACTTGTCTTTGATCAGTAGACTATAGGAGGAGGACTTGTCTTTGATCAGTGGACCATAGGAGGAGAGGAGGAGGAGGACTTGTCTTTGATCAGTGGACCATAGGAGGAGGACTTGTCTTTGATCAGTGGACCATAGGAGGAGGACTTGTCTTTGATCAGTGGACCATAGGAGGAGGACTTGTCTTTGATCAGTGGACCATAGGAGGAGAGGAGGACTTGTCTTTGATCAGTGGACCATAGGAGGAGAAGAGGAGGACTTGTCTTTGATCAGTGGACCATAGGAGGAGAGGAGGACTTGTCTTTGATCAGTGGACCATAGGAGGAGAGGAGGAGAAGGACTTGTCTTTGATCAGTGGACCATAGGAGGAGAGGAGGACTTGTCTTTGATCAGTGGACCATAGGAGGAGAGGAGGAGGAGGACTTGTCTTTGATCAGTGGACCATAGGAGGAGAAGAGGACTTGTCTTTGATCAGTGGACCATAGGAGGAGAGGAGGAGGAGGACTTGTCTTTGATCAGTGGACCATAGGAGGAGAAGAGGACTTGTCTTTGATCAGTGGACCATAGGAGGAGAGGAGGAGGAGGACTTGTCTTTGATCAGTGGACCATAGGAGGAGAGGAGGACTTGTCTTTGATCAGTGGACCATACGAGGAGAGGAGGAGGAGGACTTGTCTTTGATCAGTGGACCATAGGAGGAGAGGAAGGAGGAGGAGCACCCGCTGTCCACCGAACACAGACCCTGCTCCACAGCTCCCGAGGAACGCAGTTCAAATTCCTCTCACTCCCTGCCCACGTCCCAAATGGCACCCTATTCCCTATATAGTGCACTACTTTGGACCAGAGCCCTATTCCCTATATAGTGCACTACTTTGGACCAGAGCCCTGGTCCGAAACCCTATGGGCTCTGGTCAAAAGTAGTGCACTATATAGGGAATAGGGTGCCATTTGGGATACAGACAACTCCTGTCTCTCTGCTCTGCAGAATCACTTCTCGTCTTTCCAACCTCTTTCAGACCACAGCAGCTGTGAAAACAGTTCAGGAGGACATGCCTCAAGACTGACAAGCCGAAGATTTATAAGTGACATAACTAAAGCTGATATATGAAGTAGTCAGCCGTCTCCTGAAAACAACACGAGGGTTGGTAATATCAGCCTGCGGATAATGTATACGACAGAATAAATGTGCCATTCACAGTGTGCCGGTGGAGCTCGCACCCTCGTCCCGGGCGCGAACCAGGGACCCTCTGCACACATCAACAACAGTCACCCACGAAGCATCGTTACCCATCGCTCCACAAAAAGCCTCAGGAACCACTACTTCAAGGTCTCAGAGCGAGTGACGTCACCGCCTGAAAGGCTATTAGCGCGCACCACCGCTAACTAGCTAGCCATTTCACATCCGTTACACCAACCAATTCAGCCGTAGTGGATGCTGCTCTGCTGTGACATGGCTCATCCTGTCTTCAATGCAGAGTTCCTCAAAGGCCAATCAGAATAGTGAGATTAAGGGGGGTGTCAGAGGTTGTGCTGAAAGGAACAACAGTGTATTAGTGCCCTGCAAGGAGAGATGCAGAGCACTTTGTGTAACAGTATAACTTTAGTCCGTCCCCTCGCCCCGACCCGGGCGTGAACCAGGGACCCTCTGCACACATCAACAACAGTCACCCACGAAGCATCGTTATGGGAAGCTCACTCCTCAGCCTGAATGTCTCCAATAACTAGCTTTTCGGTGACGACTGGGTAAGACCCTTCAGGAGGGTGGTCAGTCACTGTGTGTTTGTGTGGCAGAGGTCCTGGGTTTGAGCCCCAGTATGAGCAGAAATCAAAAGGAAGCAGTTTTGCAAAGTAAAATGTAGTTGCATAAAGAATACATGAGAATATAGTCGTAGATTGTGCATTCTATCAAGTGGATGAATGAAAACGAGTTATAAATGTTTGTTTGTTAGGCGTGGTCAAACCAAAATGTGCTGTTAAATGAGATATATGGAAAATGACAGCAATACAATAGAGAAACCATGTCATGCATCTCTAACCGCTAGGTCAGGTTACTCTCGGCGGACCTCTAGTTGTGAATGGGATGCGGAAGCCCCGCCTGTTTCGGATATGACGCGAACCAATGGAAAAAGCCCAGTGCATTATGGAAGAACGTCACATCATCAGCAGACGCCGTAGGATTGGAAATCCTCTGTGTGAGATTCAGAACAACTCACCAAACAGTTTTTACAATTGGGATATATTACGGGATATCTTTCTTTAATGTTCCAACAATGTATAACAATCATTTCCCGACGCTTCAAGAGACTGAGTTGTCTTTCCTTGGACTAGGAGAGTAAATCAGAGAGAGTGTTGTAGAATGCTGCTAAGTCGGAGCTGCTTTCAACTATTTATTGAACTGCAGAAATTCATATGGACCAGAAGGCTAGATAGCAGGCTTGGTACCCTCCAAACTTCTGTTATATCGTTCGTTTGAACCGTGGACTAGTCCGACATGGAGCGTTATAATGTGAGTCCTGAATCTCTGGATGTTTGGACAAGCTAGCCAAGTTGGCTACATTCTTGTCGCCCTGTGTAGCTAGCTAGCAAACTGTGATTGTGTGCTGCTGGAACGTTAGGCTACAAAGCAAGAAATATTAAGTGAAAATACCTGCTTCTTTTTCATACAGGCAGATGAGACACTGAAGATGAATCCGCTAATAACACAAAGAAATGTAAGGTCCGGGTGCCTCTTCAATCCCTAACTTACCAGGAAGGTAGTCTACTCTTCAGTGCTGGAAGATAGCCACTGTTAGCCATAACTATTGACAAGGGGAGAAGTAAATGATCATTATAAATCGCCCACATGCGCTGGATCACTCGTCGGCTTGGGGAAAGGATTCAGAAGGTGGTGGACGTGTTGAGCGCTAAACCCTTCCTGGCTGGAGGAAGATGGCGCAGCCTTTCAATTGGAAGTAGTGGTGAGAGGAGTGAAACTTCATCGGGGCTCGTTGGATTTACTAGACATCTCGACCCTGATCGGAGGACACATGCAGGCCAAAAAACGGTACTTAATTCTGTTCTCCGCCGGTGCGTGTCTCATTCTGTTGTTGTACTTCGGAGGGGTGCAAGCCCCGCTATCCAGAAGCAACAACCGGCGTGATGACCGCAGCCTTCATGGATACCACGGGAGCCCCCAGTGGCCCCACTTCTTGGGGTCCCTGCAGCCGTTCAGCCCCTGGGACCAAATGGAGACCGAGGAGTACAACGTTCACATATCGCCACGACAGAAGAGGGATGTTATTTCGGGAGTTTATAAAGGGAAACGTTGCCGGATGGACTCCTGCTTTGATTTTTCCTTGTGCAAAACCAACGGATTTAAAGTTTACGTTTACCCGCAACAGAAAGGAGAGAAGATGTCGGAGAGTTATCAGAATATTTTATCCTCCATTGAGGCTTCCAGGTTCTATACGTCTGACCCGGGACAGGCTTGTCTGTTCGTCCTGAGTTTGGACACTCTAGACAGGGACATTCTGTCTCCACAGTATGTTCACAACCTCAGAACTAAAGTCCAGAACTTGCATCTGTGGAATAACGGAAAGAATCACCTCATTTTCAACCTCTATTCGGGGACTTGGCCCGACTACACGGAAGATCTGGGTTTCGACTTTGGGCAGGCCATGCTAGCCAAGGCAAGCGTCAGCACAGAGAACTTCAGACCCCATTTCGATATCTCCATCCCTCTTTTTGGGAAAGAGCACCCCAGGACCGGAGGGGAGAGGGGCTATTTAAAATACAACTCTATCCCACCGTACAGGAAATACATGCTTGTGTTCAAGGGGAAACGATACCTCACTGGAATCGGATCAGACACGAGGAATGCATTATATCATGTCCATAACTCTGAGGACGTGGTGCTGCTCACCACATGTAAACACGGGAAAGACTGGCAGAAGCACAAAGATGCCCGCTGTGACTGCGACAACGCCGAATATGACAAGTAAGTACATTACTATTTGTCATGTCCTGTATAGAGGTCTGTCGTTTTTAGATTTTTCAGGTACATGTGAGGGTGGCAGTGTGACATCACTCACCAGCCTTGATGTATGGCTGGCGTGGGACACAATCAATGGATCAGCGTTGTCTGAGTTTGTTAGGACCACTGCGTGTTTATAGCAGTGGTACTGTCCAGCGTGTTTAACAGTGATACTGTCCAGCGTGTTTATAACAGTGGTACTGCCCAGCGTGTTTATAACAGTGGTACTGTCCAGTGTGTTTATAACAGTGGTACTGTCCAGTGTGTTTATAACAGTGGTACTGTCCAGTGTGTTTATAACAGTGGTACTGCCCAGCGTGTTTATAACAGTGGTACTGTCCAGCGTGTTTATAACAGTGGTACTGTCCAGTGTGTTTATAACAGTGGTACTGTCCAGCGTGTTTATAACAGTGGTACTGTCCAGTGTGTTTATAACAGTGGTACTGTCCAGCGTGTTTATAACAGTGGTACTGTCCAGTGTGTTTATAACAGTGGTACTGCCCAGCGTGTTTATAACAGTGGTACTGCCCAGCGTGTTTATAACAGTGGTACTGTCCAGCGTGTTTATAACAGTGGTACTGTCCAGCGTGTTTATAACAGTGGTACTGTCCAGTGTGTTTATAACAGTGGTACTGTCCAGTGTGTTTATAACAGTGGTACTGTCCAGTGTGTTTATAACAGTGGTACTGTCCAGCGTGTTTATAACAGTGGTACTGGTGTGTTTATAACAGTGGTACTGGTGTGTTTATAACAGTGGTACTGGTGTGTTTATAACAGTGGTACTGTCCAGTGTGTTTATAACAGTGGTACTGTCCAGTGTGTTTATAACAGTGGTACTGTCCAGTGTGTTTATAACAGTGGTACTGTCCAGTGTGTTTATAACAGTGGTACTGTCCAGTGTGTTTATAACAGTGGTACTGTCCAGTGTGTTTATAACAGTGGTACTGTCCAGTGTGTTTATAACAGTGGTACTGTCCAGTGTGTTTATAACAGTGGTACTGTCCAGTGTGTTTATAACAGTGGTACTGTCCAGTGTGTTTATAACAGTGGTACTGTCCAGCGTGTTTATAACAGTGGTACTGTCCAGTGTGTTTATAACAGTGGTACTGGTGTGTTTATAACAGTGGTACTGGTGTGTTTATAACAGTGGTACTGTCCGGCGTGTTTATAACAGTGGTACTGCCCAGCGTGTTTATAACAGTGGTACTGTCCAGTGTGTTTATAACAGTGGTACTGTCCAGTGTGTTTATAACAGTGGTACTGTCCAGTGTGTTTATAACAGTGGTACTGGTGTGTTTATAACAGTGGTACTGTCCAGTGTGTTTATAACAGTGGTACTGTCCAGTGTGTTTATAACAGTGGTACTGGTGTGTTTATAACAGTGGTACTGTCCGGCGTGTTTATAACAGTGGTACTGCCCAGCGTGTTTATAACAGTGGTACTGTCCAGTGTGTTTATAACAGTGGTACTGTCCAGTGTGTTTATAACAGTGGTACTGTCCAGTGTGTTTATAACAGTGGTACTGTCCAGTGTGTTTATAACAGTGGTACTGTCCAGTGTGTTTATAACAGTGGTACTGTCCAGTGTGTTTATAACAGTGGTACTGGTGTGTTTATAACAGTGGTACTGTCCAGCGTGTTTATAACAGTGGTACTGTCCAGTGTGTTTATAACAGTGGTACTGGTGTGTTTATAACAGTGGTACTGTCCAGTGTGTTTATAACAGTGGTACTGTCCAGTGTGTTTATAACAGTGGTACTGTCCAGCGTGTTTATAACAGTGGTACTGTCCAGTGTGTTTATAACAGTGGTACTGGTGTGTTTATAACAGTGGTACTGGTGTGTTTATAACAGTGGTACTGTCCAGTGTGTTTATAACAGTGGTACTGTCCAGTGTGTTTATAACAGTGGTACTGTCCAGTGTGTTTATAACAGTGGTACTGTCCAGTGTGTTTATAACAGTGGTACTGTCCAGCGTGTTTATAACAGTGGTACTGGTGTGTTTATAACAGTGGTACTGGTGTGTTTATAACAGTGGTACTGGTGTGTTTATAACAGTGGTACTGGTGTGTTTATAACAGTGGTACTGTCCAGTGTGTTTATAACAGTGGTACTGTCCAGTGTGTTTATAACAGTGGTACTGTCCAGTGTGTTTATAACAGTGGTACTGTCCAGTGTGTTTATAACAGTGGTACTGTCCAGTGTGTTTATAACAGTGGTACTGTCCAGTGTGTTTATAACAGTGGTACTGTCCAGTGTGTTTATAACAGTGGTACTGTCCAGTGTGTTTATAACAGTGGTACTGTCCAGTGTGTTTATAACAGTGGTACTGTCCAGCGTGTTTATAACAGTGGTACTGTCCAGTGTGTTTATAACAGTGGTACTGGTGTGTTTATAACAGTGGTACTGTCCAGCGTGTTTATAACAGTGGTACTGCCCGGCGTGTTTATAACAGTGGTACTGTCCAGTGTGTTTATAACAGTGGTACTGTCCAGTGTGTTTATAACAGTGGTACTGTCCAGCGTGTTTATAACAGTGGTACTGTCCAGTGTGTTTATAACAGTGGTACTGGTGTGTTTATAACAGTGGTACTGTCCAGTGTGTTTATAACAGTGGTACTGTCCAGTGTGTTTATAACAGTGGTACTGTCCAGCGTGTTTATAACAGTGGTACTGTCCAGTGTGTTTATAACAGTGGTACTGTCCAGCGTGTTTATAACAGTGGTACTGTCCAGTGTGTTTATAACAGTGGTACTGGTGTGTTTATAACAGTGGTACTGTCCAGCGTGTTTATAACAGTGGTACTGTCCAGTGTGTTTATAACAGTGGTACTGTCCAGTGTGTTTATAACAGTGGTACTGTCCAGCGTGTTTATAACAGTGGTACTGCCCAGCGTGTTTATAACAGTGGTACTGGTGTGTTTATAACAGTGGTACTGGTGTGTTTATAACAGTGGTACTGGTGTGTTTATAACAGTGGTACTGTCCAGCGTGTTTATAACAGTGGTACTGTCCAGTGTGTTTATAACAGTGGTACTGTCCAGTGTGTTTATAACAGTGGTACTGTCCAGCGTGTTTATAACAGTGGTACTGTCCAGTGTGTTTATAACAGTGGTACTGTCCAGTGTGTTTATAACAGTGGTACTGTCCAGTGTGTTTATAACAGTGGTACTGGTGTGTTTATAACAGTGGTACTGGTGTGTTTATAACAGTGGTACTGTCCAGCGTGTTTATAACAGTGGTACTGTCCAGCGTGTTTATAACAGTGGTACTGTCCAGCGTGTTTATAACATTGGTACTGTCCAGTGTGTTTATAACAGTGGTACTGGTGTGTTTATAACAGTGGTACTGTCCAGCGTGTTTATAACAGTGGTACTGTCCAGTGTGTTTATAACAGTGGTACTGTCCAGCGTGTTTATAACAGTGGTACTGTCCAGCGTGTTTATAACAGTGGTACTGCCCAGCGTGTTTATAACAGTGGTACTGCCCAGCGTGTTTATAACAGTGGTACTGTCCAGCGTGTTTATAACAGTGGTACTGTCCAGTGTGTTTATAACAGTGGTACTGGTGTGTTTATAACAGTGGTACTGTCCAGCGTGTTTACAACAGTGGTACTGTCCAGCGTGTTTATAACAGTGGTACTGTCCAGCGTGGTTATAACAGTGGTACTGTCCAGTGTGTTTATAACAGTGGTACTGGTGTGTTTATAACAGTGGTACTGGTGTGTTTATAACAGTGGTACTGCCCAGCGTGGTTATAACAGTGGTACTGTCCAGTGTGTTTATAACAGTGGTACTGTCCAGTGTGTTTATAACAGTGGTACTGTCCAGCGTGTTTATAACAGTGGTACTGTCCAGCGTGTTTATAACAGTGGTACTGTCCAGCGTGTTTATAACAGTGGTACTGTCCAGCGTGTTTATAACAGTGGTACTGTCCAGTGTGTTTATAACAGTGGTACTGTCCAGTGTGTTTATAACAGTGGTACTGTCCAGCGTGTTTATAACAGTGGTACTGGTGTGTTTATAACAGTGGTACTGTCCAGCGTGTTTATAACAGTGGTACTGTCCAGCGTGTTTATAACAGTGGTACTGGTGTGTTTATAACAGTGGTACTGTCCAGCGTGTTTACAACAGTGGTACTGTCCAGCGTGTTTATAACAGTGGTACTGTCCAGCGTGGTTATAACAGTGGTACTGTCCAGTGTGTTTATAACAGTGGTACTGGTGTGTTTATAACAGTGGTACTGGTGTGTTTATAACAGTGGTACTGGTGTGTTTATAACAGTGGTACTGGTGTGTTTATAACAGTGGTACTGGTGTGTTTATAACAGTGGTACTGTCCAGTGTGTTTATAACAGTGGTACTGGTGTGTTTATAACAGTGGTACTGGTGTGTTTATAACAGTGGTACTGGTGTGTTTATAACAGTGGTACTGGTGTGTTTATAACAGTGGTACTGTCCAGTGTGTTTATAACAGTGGTACTGTCCAGCGTGTTTATAACAGTGGTACTGTCCAGCGTGTTTATAACAGTGGTACTGTCCAGCGTGTTTATAACAGTGGTACTGTCCAGCGTGTTTATAACAGTGGTACTGTCCAGCGTGTTTATAACAGTGGTACTGTCCAGCGTGTTTATAACAGTGGTACTGTCCAGCGTGTTTATAACAGTGGTACTGTCCAGTGTGTTTATAACAGTGGTACTGTCCAGCGTGTTTATAACAGTGGTACTGTCCAGTGTGTTTATAACAGTGGTACTGTCCAGCGTGTTTATAACAGTGGTACTGGAGTGTTTATAACAGTGGTACTGTCCAGCGTGTTTATAACAGTGGTACTGTCCAGCGTGTTTATAACAGTGGTACTGTCCAGCGTGTTTATAACAGTGGTACTGTCCAGCGTGTTTATAACAGTGGTACTGGTGTGTTTATAACAGTGGTACTGTCCAGCGTGTTTATAACAGTGGTACTGTCCAGCGTGTTTATAACAGTGGTACTGTCCGGTGTGTTTATAACAGTGGTACTGTCCAGCGTGTTTATAACAGTGGTACTGTCCAGCGTGTTTATAACAGTGGAACTGTCCAGCGTGTTTATAACAGTGGTACTGTCCAGCGTGTTTATAACAGTGGTACTGTCCAGTGTGTTTATAACAGTGGTACTGTCCAGCGTGTTTATAACAGTGGTACTGTCCTGGCGTTAAACCCGTCTGAATGGCCTGACCTGGTCTCTGTTTAGTCATTGGGCTCGCTGTCCTCCAGACCCTGCAGTACTGTTGTTACTCTGACTGTGGCTCAGCTGGCACACGTTCATCAGGGCACAACGTTTTGAAAACAAAACGAGCTCTTCTTATTGGACAATGTCCTCTTAGTCCCTCCGCCTGTTTTTGAGTCTGTTTTCATTGCGTTTTATGCCCAATGAACACAACCCTGGCCTGTGTGTTGGACTGTGGCTCATTGATGGATTAGTGTGGTAGTCTGGGTACATTGCCCTGGTGACAGCAGGGAAAGCCTACCTCCCACTGTTGACTCAGTCATTTCCCAGCAGCAGACCCCACTCTGTATCTGCATCTTTCATCAGTAACTAGGGCCGGGCCTGTTTACTTTCATCAGTAACTAGGGTACGGGCCGGGCCTGTTTACTTTCATCAATAACTAGGGTACGGGCCGGGCCTGTTTACTTTCATCAGTAACTAGGGTACGGGCCGGGCCTGTTTTCTTTCATCAGTAACTAGGGCCGGGCCTGTTTACTTTCATCAGTAACTAGGGTACGGGCCGGGCCTGTTTTCTTTCATCAGTAACTAGGGCCGGGCCTGTTTTCTTTCATCAGTAACTAGGGCCGGGCCTGTTTACTTTCATCAGTAACTAGGGCCGGGCCGGGCCTGTTTTCTTTCATCAGTAACTAGGGTACGGGCCGGGCCTGTTTACTTTCATCAATAACTAGGGTACGGGCCGGGCCTGTTTACTTTCATCAGTAACTAGGGCCGGGCCTGTTTACTTTCATCAGTAACTAGGGTACGGGCCGGGCCTGTTTACTTTCATCAATAACTAGGGTACGGGCCGGGCCTGTTTACTTTCATCAGTAACTAGGGTACGGGCCGGGCCTGTTTACTTTCATCAGTAACTAGGGCCGGGCCTGTTTTCTTTCATCAGTAACTAGGGTACGGGCCGGGCCTGTTTTCTTTCATCAGTAACTAGGGCCGGGCCTGTTTTCTTTCATCAGTAACTAGGGCCGGGCCTGTTTTCTTTCATCAGTAACTAGGGCCGGGCCTGTTTACTTTCATCAGTAACTAGGGCCGGGCCGGGCCTGTTTTCTTTCATCAGTAACTAGGGCACGGGCCGGGCCTGTTTACTTTCATCAATAACTAGGGTACGGGCCGGGCCTGTTTACTTTCATCAATAACTAGGGTACGGGCCGGGCCTGTTTACTTTCATCAGTAACTAGGGCCGGGCCGGGCCTGTTTTCTTTCATCAGTAACTAGGGCCGGGCCGGGCCTGTTTTCTTTCATCAATAACTAGGGCCGGGCCTGTTTTCTTTCATCAATAACTAGGGCCGGGCCTGTTTACTTTCATCAATAACTAGGGTACGGGCCGGGCCTGTTTACTTTCATCAATAACTAGGGTACGGGCCGGGCCTGTTTACTTTCATCAATAACTAGGGTACGGGCCGGGCCTGTTTACTTTCATCAATAACTAGGGCCGGGCCTGTTTACTTTCATCAATAACTAGGGTACGAGCCGGGCCTGTTTACTTTCATCAATAACTAGGGTACGGGCCGGGCCTGTTTACTTTCATCAATAACTAGGGTACGGGCCGGGCCTGTTTACTTTCATCAATAACTAGGGTACGGGCCGGGCCTGTTTACTTTCATCAATAACTAGGGTACGGGCCGGGCCTGTTTACTTTCATCAATAACTAGGGTACGGGCCGGGCCTGTTTACTTTCATCAATAACTAGGGTACGGGCCGGGCCTGTTTACTTTCATCAATAACTAGGGTACGGGCCTGTATTCTTTCATCAGTAACTAGGGTACGGGCCGGGCCTGTTTACTTTCATCAATAACTAGGGTACGGGCCTGTATTCTTTCATCAGTAACTAGGGTACGGGCCGGGCCTGTTTACTTTCATCAATAACTAGGGCCGGGCCTGTTTACTTTCATCAATAACTAGGGCCGGGCCTGTTTACTTTCATCAATAACAGCTGAGACATTTACAGTACAGTCATGTCGGACTAAGATCATAACATGGTGTCAGAAGTACCTCAACCTTCGTCAAATATAAAACACGAGAGATTTTATTTCACAGAAAATAATAATGTTCCTTGAGTTTTGTCAGAGTTTTTAGAGTGACAACGTAACTAACGGCTAACTGCTCTCATGTCTCTTCATTGAGCAGCGCCGTTGCTATGGATACTCAGCGCGCCATGAGCAGAGTGCATGCAGAGCGAGCCGCGTAGGGGGCGAGTGACAGACTGACAGAAGCAGCTCGTGGATTTACTGACGGAAGGAACTTATTTCGGACAGGGTCGGGCGTTTTTTAAATTTGGCAGGAGCAATCGGGCCTGGGTAGTGTAGGGCTTTGAACGTCGCGGGCCTGGGTAGGATTCGGGCTTAAAATACACGCAGGGCTCAAGTGTGGCTGTTTCTGTGTGGGGAGGGGCTGTGTGGGGAGGGCCTGTGTGTGGCTGTTTCTGTGTGGGGCTGTTTCTGTGTGGGGAGGGGCTGTGTGGGGCTGTTTCTGTGTGGGGAGGGGCTGTGTGTGGCTGTTTCTGTGTGGGGAGGGGCTGTGTGGGGCTGTTTCTGTGTGGGGAGGGGCTGTGTGGGGCTGTTTCTGTGTGGGGAGGGGCTGTGTGGGGCTGTTTCTGTGTGGGGAGGGGCTGTGTGGGGCTGTTTCTGTGTGGGGAGGGGCTGTGTGGGGCTGTTTCTGTGTGGGGAGGGGCTGTGTGTGGCTGTTTCTGTGTGGGGAGGGGCTGTGTGTGGCTGTTTCTGTATGGGGAGGGGCTGTATGGGGCTGTTTCTGTGTGGGGAGGGGCTGTGTGTGGCTGTTTCTGTGTGGGGAGGGCCTGTGTGGGGCTGTTTCTGTGTGGGGAGGGGCTGTGTGTGGCTGTTTCTGTGCGGGGAGGGGCTGTGTGTGGCTGTTTCTGTGTGTGGCTGTTTCTGTGTGTGGCTGTTTCTGTGTGGGGAGGGGCTGTGTGTGGCTGTTTCTGTGTGTGGCTGTTTCTGTGTGGGGCTGTTTCTGTGTGGGGCTGTTTCTGTGTGGGGCTGTTTCTGTGTGGGGCTGTTTCTGTGTGGGGCTGTTTCTGTGTGTGGAGGGGCTGTGTGGGGCTGTTTCTGTGTGTGGAGGGGCTGTGTGGGGAGGGGCTGTGTGTGGCTGTTTCTGTCTGGGGAGGGGCTGTGTGGGGCTGTTTCTGTGTGTGGAGGGTCTGTGTGGGGCTGTTTCTGTGTGTGGAGGGTCTGTGTGGGGCTGTTTCTGTGTGTGGAGGTGCTGTGTGGGGCTGTTTCTGTGTGGGGAGGGGCTGTGTGTGGCTCTGTGACCCCCCACTATCAACCCTGCCTTCACAGGAAGGAACGTTATCTGGCCTTTCTGGATCAGCTGAGGACCTGCTATGCATTCTGTCCACACAGATGAGCCGACGACAACAACATCTACCCTGTAGACACTGGCCCACGTACAGTACCAGTCAAACGTTTGGACACACCTACTCATTCAAGGGGTTTTTCTTAATTTTTACTATTTTCTGCATTGTAGAATAATAGTGAAGACATCAAAACTATGAAATAACACATATGGAATCATGTAGGCAACCAAAAGTGTTAAACAAATCAAAATTTATATTTGAGATTCTTCAAAGTAGCCACTCTTTGCCTTGATGACAGCTTTGCACACTCTTGGCATTCTCTCAACCAGCTTCATGAGGTAGTCACCTGGAATATATTTCAATTAACAGGTGTGCCTTGTTAAAAGTTAATTGGTGGAATTTCTTTCCTTCTTTATGCGTTTGAGCCAATCAGTTAGGTTGTGACAAAGTAGGGGTGGTATACAGAAGACAGCCCTATTTGGTAAAAGATCAAGTCCGTATTATGGAAAGATGCAGCGAAGATGCATCGACCTGTCATCTGTTTCCAGGGGAACTAAGATGCATCGACCTGTCAACTGTTTCCAGGGGAACTAAGATGCATCGACCTGTCATCTGTTTCCAGGGGAACTAAGATGCATCGACATGTCATCTGTTTCCAGGGGAACTAAGATGCATCGACCTGTCAACTGTTACCATGGCAGCTAAGATGCATCGACCTGTCAACTGTTACCGGGGCAGCTAAGATGCATCGACCTGTCAACTGTTACCGGGGCAGCTAAGATGCATCGACCTGTCAACTGTTTCCGGGGCAGCTAAGATGCATCGACCTGTCAACTGTTACCGGGGCAGCTAAGATGCATCGACCTGTCATCTGTTACCGGGGCAGCTAAGATGCATCGACCTGTCATCTGTTACCGGGGCAGCTAAGATGCATCGACCTGTCAACTGTTACCGGGGCAGCTAAGATGCATCGACCTGTCATCTGTTACCATGGCAGCTAAGATGCATCGACCTGTCAACTGTTTCCAGGGCAGCTAAGATGCATCGACCTGTCATCTGTTACCATGGCAGCTAAGATGCATCGACCTGTCATCTGTTTCCAGGGGAACTAAGATGCATCGACCTGTCAACTGTTACCATGGCAGCTAAGATGCATCGACCTGTCAACTGTTACCGGGGCAGCTAAGATGCATCGACCTGTCAACTGTTTCCGGGGCAGCTAAGATGTATCGACCTGTCAACTGTTACCGGGGCAGCTAAGATGCATCGACCTGTCATCTGTTACCGGGGCAGCTAAGATGCATCGACCTGTCATCTGTTACCGGGGCAGCTAAGATGCATCGACCTGTCAACTGTTACCGGGGCAGCTAAGATGCATCGACCTGTCATCTGTTACCATGGCAGCTAAGATGCATCGACCTGTCAACTGTTTCCAGGGCAGCTAAGATGCATCGACCTGTCATCTGTTACCATGGCAGCTAAGATGCATCGACCTGTCATCTGTTACCAGGGCAGCTAAGATGCATCGACCTGTCATCAGTTACCATGGCAGCTAAGATGTATCGACCTGTCAACTGTTACCATGGCAGCTAAGATGCATCGACCTGTCATCTGTTACCAGGGCAGCTAAGATGCATCGACCTGTCAACTGTTACCATGGCAGCTAAGATGCATCGACCTGTCAACTGTTACCATGGCAGCTAAGATGCATCGACCTGTCATCTGTTACCAGGGCAGCTAAGATGCATCGACCTGTCAACTGTTACCAGGGCAGCTAAGATGCATCGACCTGTCATCTGTTACCATGGCAGCTAAGATGCATCGACCTGTCATCTGTTACCGGGGCAGCTAAGATGCATCGACCTGTCATCTGTTACCGGGGCAGCTAAGATGCATCGACCTGTCATCTGTTACCAGGGCAGCTAAGATGCATCGACCTGTCAACTGTTACCAGGGCAGCTAAGATGCATCGACCTGTCAACTGTTACCATGGCAGCTAAGATGCATCGACCTGTCAACTGTTACCGGGGCAGCTAAGATGCATCGACCTGTCAACTGTTACCGGGGCAGCTAAGATGCATCGACCTGTCAACTGTTACCGGGGCAGCTAAGATGCATCGACCTGTCATCTGTTACCGGGGCAGCTAAGATGCATCTGCCTGTCAACTGTTACCAGGGCAGCTAAGATGCATCTGCCTGTCAACTGTTACCAGGGCAGCTAAGATGCATCGACCTGTCATCTGTTACCAGGGCAGCTAAGATGCATCGAACTGTTACCAGGGCAGCTAAGATGCATCGACCTGTCATCTGTTACCAGGGCAGCTAAGATGCATCGACCTGTCAACTGTTACCAGGGCAGCTAAGATGCATCGACCTGTCAACTGTTACCATGGCAGCTAAGATGCATCGACCTGTCATCTGTTACCATGGCAGCTAAGATGTATCGACCTGTCATCTGTTACCAGGGCAGCTAAGATGCATCGACCTGTCATCTGTTACCAGGGCAGCTAAGATGCATCGACCTGTCATCTGTTACCAGGGCAGCTAAGATGCATCGACCTGTCATCTGTTACCATGGCAGCTAAGATGCATCGACCTGTCATCTGTTACCGGGGCAGCTAAGATGCATCGACCTGTCATCTGTTACCGGGGCAGCTAAGATGCATCGACCTGTCATCTGTTACCATGGCAGCTAAGATGCATCGACCTGTCAACTGTTACAGGGCAGCTAAGATGCATCGACCTGTCATCTGTTACCATGGCAGCTAAGATGCATCGACCTGTCATCTGTTACCATGGCAGCTAAGATGCATCGACCTGTCATCTGTTACCATGGCAGCTAAGATGCATCGACCTGTCATCTGTTACCAGGGCAGCTAAGATGCATCGACCTGTCATCTGTTACCAGGGCAGCTAAGATGTATCGACCTGTCATCTGTTACCATGGCAGCTAAGATGCATCTGCCTGTCATCTGTTACCAGGGAAACTAAGATGCATCGACCTGTCATCTGTTACCAGGGCAGCTAAGACGATGAAGAGGAGTCAAACCCTAACAAAAGAACGTCACTTATGACTAATGTCCGAGAGAGATTTACATGGTTATCAAAACGTCAAGCCCCGGTACGCCGACATGAAACACAGCCCTTATTTTAAACGTTTCTAAAATCCCCTATGCGGATTGGTGGAAAAATGACTGGAACCATTTCCTTGTTTTGACCCGCTAGGTTTTATGGGTATTATGACACAACTTCCACTGTGGGGCTCTATACCTCTACTACCTTGCTGGAATGAAGTCCTCTTAGCCAGAGGCTCTCCATTGGGGTAAATGCAGAGCTGGTACAGATGCTGCATGACTCCATGTGAAAATGCTGCTTGCGTTCACGGTGAACAATTTCTTATTACCTTTCTCTTTATTTTCCACTCTGGAGTCTTATCTGATGCTTTCTACATTTTTATTTATAGCTGTACCATTTCTGTATCCATACAAACCGGTACAATATGTTATTTTGGTTCGGGGAAGTTGTAAATCCTATGTGATGCAACTGGGCTTTGGTTTATACACGCCTTGTCATATTACCTGTCTAATCACTTTTTAAAGTTCTCCCAATCCTCCTGTAAGATGTTTTTCCAATGGGAATCCTTAAAGCTGGCTCAGGTTAGCGTGTCCTGTCTGAAGTCCAAGCCGTCTGTATGGACACAGACCGCAGACCTGGGAAGTGCTTCAATGGATGAAAAGGGGTTTTCTGTTTCCACTGATACTTCCTCTTCGCCAGGAGGGACTACTATTTACTCTTCTGTTATTATAGGCTTACGTATGTTCAGTATAGGTAGGCCCAGAGCCATGTTCAGTATAGCTAGGCCCAGAGCCATGTTCAGTATAGCTAGGCCCAGAGCCATGTTCAGTATAGCTAGGCCCAGAGCCATGTTCAGTATAGCTAGGCCCAGAGCCATGTTCAGTATAGCTAGGCCCAGATCTATGTTCAGCATAGCTAGGCCCAGAGCCATGTTCAGCATAGCTAGGCCCAGAGCCATGTTCAGCATAGCTAGGCCCAGAGCCATGTTCAGCATAGCTAGGCCCAGAGCCATGTTCAGCATAGCTAGGCCCAGAGCCATGTTCAGTATAGCTAGGCCCAGAGCCATGTTCAGTATAGCTAGGCCCAGAGCCATGTTCAGTATAGCTAGGCCCAGAGCCATGTTCAGTATAGCTAGGCCCAGAGCCATGTTCAGTATAGCTAGGCCCAGAGCCATGTTCAGTATAGCTAGGCCCAGAGCCATGTTCAGCATAGCTAGGCCCAGAGCCATGTTCAGCATAGCTAGGCCCAGAGCCATGTTCAGTATAGCTAGGCCCAGAGCCATGTTCAGTATAGCTAGGCCCAGAGCCATGTTCAGCATAGCTAGGCCCAGAGCCATGTTCAGCATAGCTAGGCCCAGAGCCATGTTCAGTATAGCTAGGCCCAGAGCCATGTTCAGTATAGCTAGGCCCAGAGCCATGTTCAGCATAGCTAGGCCCTACAATAGAGGGGACAGGACTGTAGAGACTGTACCTGGAACAGAACAGAACACCTGTATCAATACTACAATAGAGAGGACAGGACTGTAGAGACTGTACCTGGAACAGAACAGAACACCTGTATCAATCCTACAATAGAGAGGACAGGACTGTAGAGACTGTACCTGGAACAGAACACCTGTATCAATCCTACAATAGAGGAGACAGGACTGTAGAGACTGTACCTGGAACAGAACAGAACACCTGTATCAATCCTACAATAGAGAGGACAGGACTGTAGAGACTGAACCTGGAACAGAACAGATCACCTGTATCAATCCTACAATAGAGGAGACAGGACTGTAGAGACTGTACCTGGAACAGAACACCTGTATCAATCCTACAATAGAGAGGACAGGACTGTAGAGACTGTACCTGGAACAGAACAGATCACCTGTATCAATCCTACAATAGAGGAGTCAGGACTGTAGAGACTGTACCTGGAACAGAACACCTGTATCAATCCTACAATAGAGGAGACAGGACTGTAGAGACTGTACCTGGAACAGAACACCTGTATCAATCCTACAATAGAGGGGACAGGACTGTAGAGACTGTACCTGGAACAGAACACCTGTATCAATCCTACAATAGAGGAGACAGGACTGTAGAGACTGTACCTGGAACAGAACACCTGTATCAATCCTACAATAGAGGGGACAGGACTGTAGAGACTGTACCTGGAACAGAACACCTGTATCAATCCTACAATAGAGGAGACAGGACTGTAGAGACTGTACCTGGAACAGAACACCTGTATCAATCCTACAATAGAGGGGACAGGACTGTAGAGACTGTACCTGGAACAGAACACCTGTATCAATCCTACAATAGAGGAGACAGGACTGTAGAGACTGTACCTGGAACAGAACAGATCACCTGTATCAAACCTACAATAGAGGAGACAGGACTGTAGAGACTGTACCTGGAACAGAACACCTGTATCAATCCTACAATAGAGAGGACAGGACTGTAGAGACTGTACCTGGAACAGAACAGAACACCTGTATCAAACCTACAATAGAGGAGACAGGACTGTAGAGACTGTACCTGGAACAGAACAGAACACCTGTATCAATCCTACAATAGAGGAGACAGGACTGTAGAGACTGTACCTGGAACAGAACAGAACACCTCTATCAATACTACAATAGAGGGGACAGGACTGTAGAGACTGTACCTGGAACAGAACAGAACACCTGTATCAATCCTACAATAGAGGAGACAGGACTGTAGAGACTGTACCTGGAACAGAACACCTGTATCAATCCTACAATAGAGGGGACAGGACTGTAGAGACTGTACCTGGAACAGAACACCTGTATCAATCCTACAATAGAGGGGACAGGACTGTAGAGACTGTACCTGGAACAGAACAGAACACCTGTATCAATCCTACAATAGGGGACAGGACTGTAGAGACTGTACCTGGAACAGAACAGAACACATGTATCAATCCTACAATAGAGGAGACAGGACTGTAGAGACTGTACCTGGAACAGAACAGATCACCTGTATCAATCCTACAATAGAGGAGACAGGACTGTAGAGACTGTACCTGGAACAGAACAGAACACCTGTATCAATCCTACAATAGGGGACAGGACTGTAGAGACTGTACCTGGAACAGAACAGAACACATGTATCAATCCTACAATAGAGAGGACAGGACTGTAGAGACTGTACCTGGAACAGAACAGAGCACCTGTATCAATCCTACAATAGAGGAGACAGGACTGTAGAGACTGTACCTGGAACAGAACAGAACACCTGTATCAATCCTACAATAGAGGAGACAGGACTGTAGAGACTGTACCTGGAACAGAACAGAACACCTGTATCAATACTACAATAGAGAGGACAGGACTGTAGAGACTGTACCTGGAACAGAACAGAACACCTGTATCAAACCTACAATAGAGGAGACAGGACTGTAGAGACTGTACCTGGAACAGAACAGAACACCTGTATCAATCCTACAATAGAGGAGACAGGACTGTAGAGACTGTACCTGGAACAGAACAGAACACCTGTATCAATCCTACAATAGAGGAGACAGGACTGTAGAGACTGTACCTGGAACAGAACAGAACACCTGTATCAATCCTACAATAGGGGACAGGACTGTAGAGACTGTACCTGGAACAGAACAGATCACCTGTATCAATCCTACAATAGAGGAGACAGGACTGTAGAGACTGTACCTGGAACAGAACACCTGTATCAATCCTACAATAGAGGAGACAGGACTGTAGAGACTGTACCTGGAACAGAACACCTGTATCAATCCTACAATAGAGGAGACAGGACTGTAGAGACTGTACCTGGAACAGAACAGAACACCTGTATCAATCCTACAATAGAGGAGACAGGACTGTAGAGACCGTACCTGGAACAGAGCACCTGTATCAATCCTACAATAGGGGACAGGACTGTAGAGACTGTACCTGGAACAGAACAGATCACCTGTATCAATACTACAATAGGGGACAGGACTGTAGAGACTGTACCTGGAACAGAACACCTGTATCAATCCTACAATAGAGGAGACAGGACTGTAGAGACTGTACCTGGAACAGAACACCTGTATCAATCCTACAATAGAGGAGACAGGACTGTAGAGACTGTACCTGGAACAGAACAGAACACCTGTATCAATCCTACAATAGAGGAGACAGGACTGTAGAGACTGTACCTGGAACAGAACAGAACACCTGTATCAATCCTACAATAGAGAGGACAGGACTGTAGAGACTGTACCTGGAACAGAACAGAGCACCTGTATCAATCCTACAATAGAGAGGACAGGACTGTAGAGACTGTACCTGGAACAGAACAGATCACCTGTATCAATCCTACAATAGAGAGGACAGGACTGTAGAGACTGTACCTGGAACAGAACACCTGTATCAATCCTACAATAGAGGAGACAGGACTGTAGAGACTGTACCTGGAACAGAACACCTGTATCAATCCTACAATAGAGGAGACAGGACTGTAGAGACTGTACCTGGAACAGAACAGAACACCTGTATCAATCCTACAATAGAGGAGACAGGACTGTAGAGACTGTACCTGGAACAGAACAGAACACCTGTATCAATCCTACAATAGAGGAGACAGGACTGTAGAGACTGTACCTGGAACAGAACAGAACACCTGTATCAATCCTACAATAGAGAGGACAGGACTGTAGAGACTGTACCTGGAACAGAACAGAGCACCTGTATCAATCCTACAATAGAGAGGACAGGACTGTAGAGACTGTACCTGGAACAGAACAGATCACCTGTATCAATCCTACAATAGAGAGGACAGGACTGTAGAGACTGTACCTGGAACAGAACAGAGCACCTGTATCAATCACATTAGGATGAACATGAGAGTTAGGCCACAGAGACAGTCTGAACACCGTATCTCTCCTCATACAGAGACTGATGTTAGGCCACAGACAGACAGACAGACAGACAGACACCTACCTGACGTTCCTCTGGGGAAGTGATGAGCATTGCATATATCCACCACATTTTGAATTTCATGACTGAGGCTTGGGGGGGAGTAAGCTAGGAAATGGTAGAAAATTTAGGTCAGATAAATGATCCTCTTTCTGACATTTATTTGATTCAGAAGATCCAAAAAAGCGCTCTCATTTGAGTGAGAGGGGATGATGAAAGGTTTGTGACATAGTGCTAAGTAATAATATAGAATACGTCTATTTGAGTTTCAGTGGGGTGAGTTTTAAGAGCTGTCCGCCATTTCAGTTTAAATATTGTGGCAGCAGTTTGTCGTCTGCCCCGTCCTCCCATCTCCTCTGACGATGGGTCCTAAAACCTACTCCCAGCTGTTCATCCCTGTGTTTAGTTAAGTATTGCCATGTTTGCTGTGAGTGCCACAGATCAGCTGGAGCCTCTCTGTATCTGACCAAGGCGACCCAGAGCTGTAAATAGCCGACATGGCTCTGTTCTGAGGAAACCTGGCTTTGCAAAGTATGCAGGTCCCTTTAATGCAAAGTATGCAGGTCCCTTTAATGCAAAATCTTTGTCTCTGGTTGGTCAACGGCTCTTCCGGAGGTCCCTGGTTGGTCCACGGCTCTTCCGGAGGTCCCTGGTTGGTCCACGGCTCTTCCGGAGGTCTCTGGTTGGTCCACGGCTCTTCCGGAGGTCTCTGGTTGGTCCACGGCTCCTCCGGAGGTCTCTGGTTGGTCCACGGCTCTTCCGGAGGTCTCTGGTTGGTCCACGGCTCTTCCGGAGGTCTCTGGTTGGTCCACGGCTCTTCCGGAGGTCTCTGGTTGGTCCACGGCTCTTCCGGAGGTCTCTGGTTGGTCCACGGCTCTTCCGGAGGTCTCTGGTTGGTCCACGGCTCTTCCGGAGGTCTCTGGTTGGTCCACGGCTCTTCCGGAGGTCTCTGGTTGGTCCACGGCTCTTCCATAGGTGAGCTGTAGCTTCCTCTTGGTAAGTGTTGTTCAGATGGCACTGCTAAAGAAATAGCCTAATGATAGCTGTCTCCGAGTGCCCTAAGTCACGTACCGTATCTGGCAAACAGATGGAGAAAGCTGGATCAGAGCAGAACAGCCATGGGAAGTGTGGGACAGTATAAGACTGCTGCACTGCAACAAATACACCATGACAGCGCAATACACAAGGGGTGGAACAGTGGCAAAGGTACCCACAGGACAAACAGAATAATATTAGTCTGAGGAGAGATTAAATAGCATTAATACAACACCGTATACCGAAACTACTACTAGAACAAGAAAAACAGTTCGCTACTGGGATGTTTTGTTACTTTCTACCGGTGTCCTAGGTATCATTTGCTAGCTAACTGTGTACTGGAGTCCTAGCTAGCTAGCTCCTGTTGTCCTAGCTAGCTAGCTGTGTACTGGAGCCCTAGCTAGCTAAATGTGTACTGTTGTCCTAGCTAGCTTACTGTGTACTGGAGCCCTAGTTAGCTAGCTCCTGTTGTCCTAGCAAGCTAGCTCCTGTTGTCCTAGTAAGCTAGCTCCTGTTGCCCTAGTTAGCTAGCTCCTGTTGTCCTAGCTAGCTAGTTCCTGTTGTCCTAGCTAGCTGAGTAATGGAGTCCTAGCTAGCTAGCTCCTGTTGTCCTAGCTAGCTGAGTGCTGGAGTCCTAGCTAGCTTGCTCCGGTTGTCCTAGCTAGCTGAGTGCTGGAGTCCTAGCTAGCTAGCTCCTGTTGTCCTAGCTAGCTGAGTAATGGAGTCCTAGCTAGTTAGCTCCTGTTGTCCTAGCTGAAAATGGACCTATAGAAGTATAAAGAGAGGTTCCTGCAGATGCAGGAACGCCCCGAATTGTGGGCCGCAAAACACAACCTTTTCCCTAGGGCCGGGATGATTTCTGCCCTTCTGCCTTTCTGCCCGCCTGCGCCTCTCCCCGTCTGCCTGTCTACCCGACTGCCCTTCCCCCCGATTGCCTGTCTCCGGGTCTGCCTGCTCCATTTCCCACCATTGCCCAGTTCTGTCCTGAGGGGGTTGGTTGGAGAGAACACATTGGCCTGCAGCAGCACATCATCAGGGCTTAGTTTAGCCAATACCCAGGATTAAACTTCTCTATAAATACTTTTACCAGACTAATGTCATTCAGTGGCATCTCTCTATTCCTCTCTCTTCAGTGTGTCTCTCTCTCTCTTCAGTCTCTCTCGCTCGTTCGCGCTTGGCGCTGCCTCATAATTGGAACCATGCTGGCAGCTTTCAGTTTCAGGTTAAACATTTGATATCATCAGCCTCCTGGCGTGACTTTCCCTTTCTCTGGCCTCACAATCTAGTGTCTACGGGGTGGTGACTTGTGTTCCTACGGGGTGGTGACTCGTGTTCCTACGGGGTGGTGACTCGTGTTCCTACGGGGTGGTGACTCGTGTTCCTACGGGGTGGTGACTCGTGTTCCTACGGGGTAGTGACTCGTGTTCCTACGGGGTAGTGACTCGTGTTCCTACGGGGTAGTGGCTCGTGTTCCTACGGGGTAGTGGCTCGTGTTCCTACGGGGTGGTGACTCGTGTTCCTACGGGGTGGTGACTCGTGTTCCTACGGGGTGGTGACTCGTGTTCCTACGGGGTGGTGACTCGTGTTCCTACGGGGTGGTGACTCGTGTTCCTACGGGGTGGTGACTCGTGTTCCTACGGGGTGGTGACTCGTGTTCCTACGGGGTGGTGACTCGTGTTCCTACGGGGTGGTGACTCGTGTTCCTACGGGGTGGTGACTCGTGTTCCTACGGGGTGGTGACTCGTGTTCCTACGGGGTGGTGACTCGTGTTCCTACGGGGTGGTGACTCGTGTTCCTACGGGGTGGTGACTCGTGTTCCTACGGGGTGGTGACTCGTGTTCCTACGGGGTGGTGACTCGTGTTCCTACGGGGTGGTGACTCGTGTTCCTACGGGGTGGTGACTCGTGTTCCTACGGGGTGGTGACTCGTGTTCCTACGGGGTGGTGACTCGTGTTCCTACGGGGTGGTGACTCGTGTTCCTACGGGGTGGTGACTCGTGTTTCCTACGGGGTGGTGACTCGTGTTTCCTACGGGGTGGTGACTCGTGTTCCTACGGGGTGGTGACTCGTGTTCCTACGGGGTGGTGACTCGTGTTCCTACGGGGTGGTGACTCGTATTCCTACGGGGTGGTGACTCGTGTTCCTACGGGGTGGTGACTCGTGTTCCTACGGGGTGGTGACTCGTGTTCCTACGGGGTGGTGACTCGTGTTCCTACGGGGTGGTGACTCGTGTTCCTACGGGGTGGTGACTCGTGTTCCTACGGGGTGGTGACTCGTGTTCCTACGGGGTGGTGACTCGTGTTCCTACGGGGTGGTGACTCGTGTTCCTACGGGGTGGTGACTCGTGTTCCTACGGGGTGGTGACTCGTGTTCCTACGGGGTGGTGACTCGTGTTCCTACGGGGTGGTGACTCGTGTTCCTACGGGGTGGTGAGGGGCCGTATTGTAGCTGTGAGAGGAGGGGCCGTATTGTACAGTAGTGTATGCAAGGAGCAATAGTTTTCAGAAAGTCAGAATGAAGAGACGGTACACACTGAGTCTCTCTGGGGAGAATGAAGAGACGGTACACGCTGAGTCTCTCTGGGGAGAATGAAGAGACGGTACACACTGAGTCTCTCTGGGGAGAGTGAAGAGACGGTACACACTGTGAGTCTCTCTGGGGAGAATGACGAGACGGTACACACTGAGTCTCTCTGGGGAGAATGACGAGACGGTACACACTGAGTCTCTCTGGGGAGAATGAAGAGACGGTACACGCTGAGTCTCTCTGGGGAGAATGAAGAGACGGTACACGCTGAGTCTCTCTGGGGAGAATGAAGAGACGGTACACACTGAGTCTCTCTGGGGAGAATGACGAGACGGTACACGCTGAGTCTCTCTGGGGAGAATGAAGAGATGGTACACACTGTGAGTCTCTCTGGGGAGAATGACGAGACGGTACACACTGAGTCTCTCTGGGGAGAATGACGAGACGGTACACACTGAGTCTCTCTGGGGAGAATGAAGAGACGGTACACACTGAGTCTCTCTGGGGAGAATGAAGAGATGGTACACGCTGAGTCTCTCTGGGGAGAATGAAGAGACGGTACACAATGAGTCTCTGGGCAGAATGACGAGACGGTACACAATGAGTCTCTCTGGGGAGAATGAAGAGACGGTACACGCTGAGTCTCTCTGGGGAGAATGACGAGACGGTACACGCTGAGTCTCTCTGGGGAGAATGACGAGACGGTACACGCTGAGTCTCTCTGGGGAGAATGACGAGACGGTACACACTGAGTCTCTCTGGGGAGAATGAAGAGACGGTACACACTGAGTCTCTCTGGGGAGAATGAAGAGACGGTACACGCTGAGTCTCTCTGGGGAGAATGAAGAGACGGTACACGCTGAGTCTCTCTGGGGAGAATGACGAGACGGTACACGCTGAGTCTCTCTGGGGAGAATGACGAGACGGTACACGCTGAGTCTCTCTGGGGAGAATGAAGAGACGGTACACACTGAGTCTCTCTGGGGAGAATGACGAGACGGTACACACTGTGAGTCTCTCTGGGGAGAATGACGAGACGGTACACACTGAGTCTCTCTGGGGAGAATGACGAGACGGTACACACTGAGTCCCTCTGCCTGTATTCTACATACTGCAGAGTACTCAGTGGTAAAGTATTGACATGTAGATGAGGGAGAAGGACGAGACGGTACACGCTGAGTCTCTGGGGCTGTATTCTACATTCTGCAGGGTACTCAGTGGTAAAGTATTGACATGTAGATGAGGGAGAATGAAGAGACGGTACACACTGAGTCTCTCTGGGGAGAATGACGAGACGGTACACGCTGAGTCTCTCTGGGGAGAATGAAGAGACGGTACACACTGAGTCTCTCTGGGGAGAATGACGAGACGGTACACGCTGAGTCTCTCTGGGGAGAATGAAGAGACGGTACACACTGAGTCTCTCTGGGGAGAATGACGAGACGGTACACACTGAGTCTCTCTGGGGAGAATGACGAGACGGTACACACTGAGTCTCTCTGGGGAGAATGAAGAGACGGTACTCACTGAGTCGTGACTCACTCCGCCAGCTGGTACAGACGACAGGGTGTCTCAAACTAATGACGATGGACAGCAGGAAGTCGAATGACAAAATAATTTAGCTTTCTCATTTAGTTAATCATCTCTGTAACTTTGTTTTGTGATGGCAAAGTGATTCTCTAGAGAGACAGTAGCTACTAGTTTATCACCCTGTGGCGCTCTGGGGCATCCCGTCTTGTGAATATATCTCAGCTGTGTTTTTTTCCCCCCCATGTTGACCAACCATTCTAATCTGTCCAGAGGGTTTAATGTGATATTTGTTAACATGTTTGATTTAGAGACCTGCCTCTTTTCCCCAATAAAACTACATTTTAATGAGAGGGAATATAAATCCCCCTGTGTTTTCTTCCCCGTCCAGAGGACTTGGTCTTTCCCTGTGTGTTTAGGATATATCTTTATTAGGCTTTGCAGGGTACTTTCTTTTAACAGCATACAAACTTGCAAGGATGATTTATGTAAAAAAAATTTTTTATGGTCTTATCAAAATATAGTGTAGACAACTGTAATGTAGACCAGAGATGATGGCTCATGCAACAGATAGCATCTTTCTTGGCTCACTCTGGACAAGATGAATGAAAGGCGGATTGCAGATGTCCCCACGCACTGCAGTGTCATGTTTGAAGTACTTTGATCATCTGTGGCCTAGACATATTGAACCCTTGCCATATAATATAGCCCAGGCATATTGAACACTTCCCATGTATCCTACTGTAGACCTACGGAACACTTGCCGTGTAGCCTACTGTAGGCATACTGAACACTTGCCGTGTAGCCTACTGTAGGCCTATGGAACACTTGCCGTGTAGCCTACTGTAGGCATACTGAACACTTGCCGTGTAGCCTACTGTAGGCCTATGGAACACTTGCCGTGTAGCCTACTGTAGGTCTACGGAACACTTGCCGTGTATCCTACTGTAGACCTACGGAACACTTGCCGTGTAGCCTACTGTAGGCATACTGAACACTTGCCGTGTAGCCTACTGTAGGCCTATGGAACACTTGCCGTGTAGCCTACTGTAGGCCTACGGAACATTTGCCGTGTAGCCTACTGTAGGTCTACGGAACACTTGCCGTGTATCCTACTGTAGGCCTACGGAACACTTGCCATGTAGCCTACTGTAGGCCTACGGAACACTTGCCATATAGCCTACTGTAGACCTACGGAACACTTGCCGTGTAGCCTACTGTAGGTCTACGTAACACTTGCCGTGTAGCCTACTGTAGGCCTATGGAACACTTGCCGTGTAGGTAGACCTACGGAACACTTGCCATACCGTATAGGTCCATTTAGGGCTGGGGGTATACCGTATTATTTTTTTTGGGGGGGGGGGGTTTACTTTACCTTCTGTAACGGTATTTTGAATGTTTGGTTTATTAAATGTGATACGCAGTGTGTAAAGTCCATTTTTATAGTTTACTTGGCTACTTGAGTCATCTCTCTCCGCTCTCGCTCTCTCTCCATGCTGCTTCCCACACAGACCTAGCCCCGCCCGCTGTGACTCTCGCTCTCTCTCCATGCCGCTTCCCACACAGACCTAGCCCCGCCCGCTGTGACTCTCTCTCTCTCCATGCCGCTTCCCACACAGACCTAGCCCCGCCTGCTGTGACTCTCTCTCTCCATGCTGCTTCCCACACAGACCTAGCCCCGCCCGCTGTGACTCTCTCTCTCCATGCTGCTTCCCACACAGACCTAGCCCCGCCCGCTGTGACTCTCTCTCTCTCCATGCAGCTTCCCACACAGACCTAGCCCCGCCCGCTGTGACTCTCTCTCTCTCCATGCCGCCTCCCACACAGACCTAGCCCCGCCCGCTGTGACTCTCTCTCTCTCCATCCTGCTTCCCACACAGACCTAGCCCCGCCCGCTGTGACTCTCTCTCCATGCTGCTTCCCACACAGACCTAGCCCCGCCCGCTGTGACTCTCTCTCTCTCCATGCCCCTTCCCACACAGACCTAGCCCCGCCCGCTGTGACTCTCTCTCCATGCCGCTTCCCACACAGACCTAGCCCCGCCCGCTGTGACTCTCTCTCTACATGCCGCTTCCCACACAGACCTAGCCCCGCCCGCTGTGACTCTCTCTCTCTCCATGCAGCTTCCCACACAGACCTAGCCCCGCCCGCTGTGACTCTCTCTCTCTCCATGCAGCTTCCCACACAGACCTAGCCCCGCCCGCTGTGACTCTCTCTCTCTCTCTCTCCATGCTGCTTCCCACACAGACCTAGCCCCGCCCGCTGTGACTCTCTCTCTCCATGCTGCTTCCCACACAGACCTAGCCCCGCCCGCTGTGACTCTCTCTCTCCATGCTGCTTCCCACACAGACCTAGCCCCGCCCGCTGTGACTCTCTCTCTCCATGCCGCTTCCCACACAGACCTAGCCCCGCCCGCTGTGACTCTCTCTCTCTCCATGCCGCTTCCCACACAGACCTAGCCCCGCCCGCTGTGACTCTCTCTCTCCATGCTGCTTCCCACACAGACCTAGCCCCGCCCGCTGTGACTCTCTCTCTCTCCATGCTGCTTCCCACACAGACCTAGCCCCGCCCGCTGTGACTCTCTCTCTCTCCATGCCGCTTCCCACACAGACCTAGCCCCGCCCGCTGTGACTCTCTCTCTCCATGCTGCTTCCCACACAGACCTAGCCCCGCCCGCTGTGACTCTCTCTCTCTCCATGCCGCTTCCCACACAGACCTAGCCCCGCCCGCTGTGACTCTCTCTCTCCAAGCCGCTTCCCACACAGACCTAGCCCCGCCCGCTGTGACTCTCTCTCTCTCTCTCTCTCCATGCCGCTTCCCACACAGACCTAGCCCCGCCCGCTGTGACTCTCTCTCTCCATGCCGCTTCCCACACAGACCTAGCCCCGCCCGCTGTGACTCTCTCTCTCCATGCTGCTTCCCACACAGACCTAGCCCCGCCCGCTGTGACTCTCTCTCTCTCCATGCAGCTTCCCACACAGACCTAGCCCCGCCCGCTGTGACTCTCTCTCTCTCTCTCTCCATGCTGCTTCCCACACAGACCTAGCCCCGCCCGCTGTGACTCTCTCTCTCTCTCTCTCCATGCTGCTTCCCACACAGACCTAGCCCCGCCCGCTGTGACTCTCTCTCTCTCTCTCTCCATGCAGCTTCCCACACAGACCTAGCCCCGCCCGCTGTGACTCTCTCTCTCTCTCTCTCCATGCTGCTTCCCACACAGACCTAGCCCCGCCCGCTGTGACTCTCTCTCCATGCAGCTTCCCACACAGACCTAGCCCCGCCCGCTGTGACTCTCTCTCTCTCTCTCTCCATGCTGCTTCCCACACAGACCTAGCCCCGCCCGCTGTGACTCTCTCTCTCTCTCTCTCCATGCTGCTTCCCACACAGACCTAGCCCCGCCCGCTGTGACTCTCTCTCTCTCTCTCTCCATGCCGCTTCCCACACAGACCTAGCCCCGCCCGCTGTGAATCAAGGAGCGCCTTTGTTGTTCCTCGCCCACGAGACACTTGTGTTCAGTCTGAAAGGTCAATGCAACAATGTAACAATGTTGACAATAACGATGCTGTTTTCACTTTGCTTCTTAATATAAATCCACAAACACTTAGTTTGTGTTGCTTACATCTGCAAACAGCTAGTTTGTCTTTTTCTTAGCAAGTTGGGCCTAAATCATGTTAGCAGCTAATGCTAGTTAGCTGGCTAGCTAAGACTCAGAGCAAACGTAATTAGCTATACAACCTGATAATACCAGTGATGGTGTAGACCTTAAATCAGCATGTTGTTTGTGCAACAGTATCTTATAAATCAAAGAGGAATACGCAAAGCAACAACATGTTAGCTACATGAAAATGCCAGGGAGGAGTTATTGTGACAGGGTAGGAACCAAAGTGTTGATAAGTGTTTCCTAGGGGACCCTTTAATCTTTGGCTACATTGAATGTTCTCTCTTAGCTACTTAATGTAGCTACATTACTCCGCTACTTCATGTAGCTAAGATATCGCAATTGCAACGTTTGGTTAAAAATAAGGCCCATATTGTTTCCCCAAATTGTGCAGCCCTACGTGGCAGTGTGGAAATGTTCTCAAATGAGTGAAGTGATGTGATGTTATCACTCTGAGTAATGTGATGTTGTCACTGAGTAATGTGATGTTGTCACTGAGTAATGGGAAGTTGTCACTCTGAGTAATGTGATGTTGTCACTGAGTAATGTGATGTTGTCACTGAGTAATGGGATGTTGTCACTCTGAGTAATGGGATGTTGTCACTCTGAGTAATGGGATGTTGTCACTCTGAGTAATGGGATGTTGTCTCTGAGTAATGGGATGTTGTCTCTGAGTAATGGGATGTTGTCTCTGAGTAATGGGATGTTGTCTCTGAGTAATGGGATGTTGTCTCTGAGTAATGGGATGTTGTCTCTGAGTAATGGGATGTTGTCTCTGAGTAATGGGATGTTGTCACTCTGAGTAATGGGATGTTGTCACTCTGAGTAATGGGATGTTGTCACTCTGAGTAATGGGATGTTGTCTCTGAGTAATGGGATGTTGTCACTGAGTAATGGGATGTTGTCACTCTGAGTAATGGGATGTTGTCACTGAGTAATGGGATGTTGTCACTCTGAGTAATGGGATGTTGTCACTGAGTAATGGGATGTTGTCACTCTGAGTAATGGGATGTTGTCACTGAGTAATGGGATGTTGTCACTCCGAGTAATGGGATGTTGTCACTCCGAGTAATGGGATGTTGTCACTGAGTAATGGAATGTTGTCACTCTGAGTAATGGGGTGTTGCCGCTCTGAGTGAAGTGACGTTATTGAATGACCGCTCGATTCAGCTTCTCTGTCTCCAGGGCAACCCAGCCGGTGAGCTCAGGACCAGACATTGGGTGGCCGGTAGCCTTACGGTTTAGAGCGTTGAGCCAGAAGGTCGCTAGTTCCAATCCCTGAGCTGTCTCGGTGGAAAAAGAATCTCTCTGTGCCGTTGAACAAGACACTTAACCCTGATTGGTCCTGTAAGTCTCTCTGGAGAAGAGCGACTGATAAATAACTCAAATGTAAACGTTGAATTGAACAGTATAAACCAATCAGAATGGAGAAAGACCCGTTGACATCACTTAGAATGTGTGTGTGTTGCCACCATAGGGTCACGCAAATGTGACTCAGAGTAAAGCAAATGTTGAACTTTTTATTCTTCAAAAACAAGTCATACTGTCAATATATATATCTTTTTTAAATACTGTGATACGATATTTTATCCATATCGCCCAGCCCTAGCTCCATTCCCATCTCCCTCCCACACTGTGGCTGATGTGTGTGTCTCTGACAGGAGTCTCCGGCTGACTCCGGCATCATGATTAACCAGGGAGTCAAGCCCGGGCATGTTCTCTAACAACCAGGACTAGAATTGAAGACCCAGGACACTGGAATGCTCTGGAAGGAAAGACTGGGTCGACCTCTAATGATCTCTGTAGACTTCTTTAGGACAAACATGCACGTCTAAGTTGTAGGTAACTGTTTAAAGCGGAGAGGACCTGGTTTGAGGCGCTAGACTTAAGAAACAAACCTGATTTCCCTGGTGATCATTTTCCATAGTTTTGCTATATTATACTTCAAATTATATCATAAAGATCTTTCTCAAGAATCCCGAATGTGGGCTTCTTCACCCCCGAGGAGGGATAAGCTGAGCTAGTCGAATTCAGATCAATGCTGTGTGTTCAGGCTGTGTGTTCCTACCATCATCCATCACAATAAGGCAATGTGTTCAACTATCCTAACTACTGCAGTAGTACTTAATATACACAGCTATCCTAACTACTGCAGTAGTACTTAATATACACAACTATCCTAACTACTGCAGTAGTACTTAATATACACAACTATCCTAACTACTGCAGTAGTACTTAATATACACAACTATCCTAACTACTGCAGTAGTGCTTAATATACACAACTATCATCAACTATCCTAACTACTGCAGTAGTACTTAATATACACAACTATCCTAACTACTGCAGTAGTACTTAATATACACAACTATCCTAACTACTGCAGTAGTACTTAATATACACAACTATCATAACTACTGCAGTAGTACTTAATATACACAGCTATCCTAACTACTGCAGTAGTACTTAATATACACAACTATCCTAACTACTGCAGTAGTACTTAATATACACAGCTATCCTAACTACTGCAGTAGTACTTAATATACACAACTATCCTAACTACTGCAGTAGTACTTAATATACACAGCTATCCTAACTACTGCAGTAGTACTTAATATACACAACTATCATCAACTATCCTAACTACTGCAGTAGTACTTAATATACACATCCATCAGCCAACCAGGTCAGGTCCATCTTTAGGCCTGCCCAACCCATTTCCTTGTAGAGGAGCCAACCAGGTCAGGTCCATCTTTAGGCCTGCCCAACCCATTTCCTTGTAGAGGAGCCAACCAGGTCAGGTCCATCTTTAGGCCTGCCCAACCCATTTCCTTGTAGAGGAGCCAACCAGGTCAGGTCCATCTTTAGGCCTGCCCAACCCATTTCCTTGTAGAGGAGCCAACCAGGTCAGGTCCATCTTTAGGCCTGCCCAACACATTTCCTTGTAGAGGAGCCAACCAGGTCAGGTCCATCTTTAGGCCTGCCCAACCCATTTCCTTGTAGAGGAGCCAACCAGGTCAGGTCCATCTTTAGGCCTGCCCAACCCATTTCCTTGTAGAGGAGCCAACCAGGTCAGGTCCATCTTTAGGCCTGCCCAACCCATTTCCTTGTAGAGGAGCCAACCAGGTCAGGTCCATCTTTAGGCCTGCCCAACCCATTTCCTTGTAGAGGAGCCAACCAGGTCAGGTCCATCTTTAGGCCTGCCCAACCCATTTCCTTGTAGAGGAGCCAACCAGGTCAGGTCCATCTTTAGGCCTGCCCAACCCATTTCCTTGTAGAGGAGCCAACCAGGTCAGGTCCATCTTTAGGCCTGCCCAACCCATTTCCTTGTAGAGGAGCCAACCAGGTCAGGTCCATCTTTAGGCCTGCCCAACCCATTTCCTTGTAGAGGAGCCAACCAGGTCAGGTCCATCTTTAGGCCTGCCCAACCCATTTCCTTGTAGAGGAGCCAACCAGGTCAGGTCCATCTTTAGGCCTGCCCAACCCATTTCCTTGTAGAGGAGCCAACCAGGTCAGGTCCATCTTTAGGCCTGCCCAACCCATTTCCTTGTAGAGGAGCCAACCAGGTCAGGTCCATCTTTAGGCCTGCCCAACCCATTTCCTTGTAGAGGAGCCAACCAGGTCAGGTCCATCTTTAGGCCTGCCCAACCCATTTCCTTGTAGAGGAGCCAACCAGGTCAGGTCCATCTTTAGGCCTGCCCAACCCATTTCCTTGTAGAGGAGCCAACCAGGTCAGGTCCATCTTTAGGCCTGCCCAACACATTTCCTTGTAGAGGAGCCAACCAGGTCAGGTCCATCTTTAGGCCTGCCCAACCCATTTCCTTGTAGAGGAGCCAACCAGGTCAGGTCCATCTTTAGGCCTGCCCAACCCATTTCCTTGTAGAGGAGCCAACCAGGTCAGGTCCATCTTTAGGCCTGCCCAACCCATTTCCTTGTAGAGGAGCCAACCAGGTCAGGTCCATCTTTAGGCCTGCCCAACCCATTTCCTTGTAGAGGAGCCAACCAGGTCAGGTCCATCTTTAGGCCTGCCCAACCCATTTCCTTGTAGAGGAGCCAACCAGGTCAGGTCCATCTTTAGGCCTGCCCAACCCATTTCCTTGTAGAGGAGCCAACCAGGTCAGGTCCATCTTTAGGCCTGCCCAACCCATTTCCTTGTAGAGGAGCCAACCAGGTCAGGTCCATCTTTAGGCCTGCCCAACCCATTTCCTTGTAGAGGAGCCAACCAGGTCAGGTCCATCTTTAGGCCTGCCCAACCCATTTCCTTGTAGAGGAGCCAACCAGGTCAGGTCCATCTTTAGGCCTGCCCAACCCATTTCCTTGTAGAGGAGCCAACCAGGTCAGGTCCATCTTTAGGCCTGCCCAACCCATTTCCTTGTAGAGGAGCCAACCAGGTCAGGTCCATCTTTAGGCCTGCCCAACCCATTTCCTTGTAGAGGAGCCAACCAGGTCAGGTCCATCTTTAGGCCTGCCCAACCCATTTCCTTGTAGAGGAGCCAACCAGGTCAGGTCCATCTTTAGGCCTGCCCAACCCATTTCCTTGTAGAGGAGCCAACCAGGTCAGGTCCATCTTTAGGCCTGCCCAACCCATTTCCTTGTAGAGGAGCCAACCAGGTCAGGTCCATCTTTAGGCCTGCCCAACCCATTTCCTTGTAGAGGAGCCAACCAGGTCAGGTCCATCTTTAGGCCTGCCCAACCCATTTCCTTGTAGAGGAGCCAATGTTTTGAACATACACAGGTTTCAGACAATGAACCATCTGAGCGGTTTCTGAGGATTCTGTGGTTTTGGTACGTTTCTAATTACATAGCCTTTTTTGTTGTTGTTGATTTTCTCCAGTGTCATTTGTCTTCATTCTGACTCTATTTGCTTTTGACTCCCCGAGCATGGATTTTACCGCAGCAAAACGGACCAATAAACAGTCCCGGGGGAGGGGGTGGGGACAGACGGACCAATAAACAGTCCCGGGGGAGGGGGTGGGGACAGACGGACCAATAAACAGTCCCGGGGGAGGGGGTGGGGACAGACGGACCAATAAACAGTCCCGGGGGAGGGGGTGGGGACAGACGGACCAATAAACAGTCCCGGGGGAGGGGGTGGGGACAGACGGACCAATAAACCGTAACATCCGTGAGTTATGGGCACAGACCCATGGAGAGGAGCCCGGGGAGAGTTTCACGTCTTTATGAATGTCCATCTTTCACCGTGAGACACAGGATAATAAAGATGAACAAATTGACAGACGAGAACGTCCTCATCTGTCACGTTTTTAGTCTGGTGGCTTCACGACACGTCTGTCAGACGGTGCTTGTCGTCTCTCCTTCTACAGACGTTGAGATGGTTAACCTGCGGCTTTGTTAGGAGCAATGGATGCTCTCGCGGACATACTACCGAAGAATGATTTTAGTTCTGGGTTAACAGAGATTAGCTAAATATTAAAGGGATTTTTTTACTATAGAATGTCAAATTGCTAACACCAACTTTTTTTTGTGGGGGGCTTGCTAATACAAAGATGTATCTATGAGGAAGGATGTGTAGGATTAACTGGATGTGTTGGTGAACAGGGTTCTATACAGCACATGGATTATCAGCTGGTCATACTGCAGGGATTAAAACTATAGCTTGTAACCAGCTGGTCATACTGCAGGGATTATAGAAAACTATAGCTGTTACCTGCAGGGATTAGAGAATTATAGCTGTTACCAGCTGGTCATACTGCAGGGATTATAGAAAACTATAGCTGTTACCAGCTGGTCATACTGCAGGGATTATAGAAAACTATAGCTGTTATCAGCTGGTCATACTGCAGGGATTGTAGAAAACTATAGCTGTTATCAGCTGGTCATACTGCAGGGATTAGAGAATTATAGCTGTTACCAGCTGGTCATACTGCAGGGATTATAGAAAACTATAGCTGTTACCTGCAGGGATTAGAATTATAGCTGTTACCAGCTGGTCATACTGCAGGGATTATAGAAAACTATAGCTGTTACCTGCAGGGATTAGAGAATTATAGCTGTTACCAGCTGGTCATACTGCAGGGATTATAGAAAAGTATAGCTGTTACCTGCAGGGATTAGAATTATAGCTGTTACCAGCTGGTCATACTGCAGGGATTATAGAAAACTATAGCTGTTACCTGCAGGGATTAGAGAATTATAGCTGTTACCAGCTGGTCATACTGCAGGGATTATAGAAAAGTATAGCTGTTACCTGCAGGGATTAGAATTATAGCTGTTACCAGCTGGTCATACTGCAGGGATTAGAGAATTATAGCTGTTACCAGCTGGTCATACTGCAGGGATTATAGAAAAGTATAGCTGTTACCTGCAGGGATTAGAATTATAGCTGTTACCAGCTGGTCATACTGCTGGGATTATAGAAAACTATAGCTGTTATAAACTGGTCATACTGCAGGGATTATAGAAAACTATAGCTGTTATCAGCTGGTCATACTGCAGGGATTATAGAAAACTATAGCTGTTATCAGCTGGTCATACTGCAGGGATTATAGAAAACTATAGCTGTAACCAGCTGGTCATACTGCAGGGATTATAGAAAACTATAGCTGTTATCAGCTGGGCATACTGCAGGGATTATAGAAAACTATAGCTGTTATCAGCTGGTCATACTGCAGGGATTATAGAAAACTATAGCTGTTATCAGCTGGTCATACTGCAGGGATTATAGAAAACTATAGTTGTTATCAGCTGGTCATACTGCAGGGATTATAGAAAACTATAGCTGTTATCAGCTGGTCATACTGCAGGGATTATAGAAAACTATAGCTGTTACCTGCAGGGATTAGAGAATTATAGCTGTTACCAGCTGGTCATACTGCAGGGATTATAGAAAGTATAGCTGTTACCTGCAGGGATTAGAGAATTATAGCTGTTACCAGCTGGTCATACTGCAGGGATTAGAGAATTATAGCTGTTACCAGCTGGTCATACTGCAGGGATTATAGAAAAGTATAGCTGTTACCTGCAGGGATTAGAATTATAGCTGTAACCAGCTGGTCATACTGCATGGATTATAGAAAACTATAGCTGTTACCAGCTGGTCATACTGCTGGGATTATAGAAAACTATAGCTGTTATAAACTGGTCATACTGCAGGGATTATAGAAAACTATAGCTGTTATCAGCTGGTCATACTGCAGGGATTATAGAAAACTATAGCTGTTATCAGCTGGTCATACTGCAGGGATTATAGAAAACTATAGCTGTAACCAGCTGGTCATACTGCAGGGATTATAGAAAACTATAGCTGTTATCAGCTGGTCATACTGCAGGGATTATAGAAAACTATAGCTGTTACCAGCTGGTCATACTGCAGGGATTATAGAAAAGTATAGCTGTTACCTGCAGGGATTAGAATTATAGCTGTTACCAGCTGGTCATACTGCAGGGATTATAGAAAACTATAGCTGTTATTAGCTGGTCATACTGCAGGGATTATAGAAAACTATAGCTGTTACCAGCTGGTCATACTGCAGGGATTATAGAAAACTATAGCTGTTACCAGCTGGTCATACTGCAGGGATTATAGAAAACTATAGCTGTTATCAGCTGGTCATACTGCAGGGATTAGAGAAAACTATAGCTGTTACCAGCTAGTCATACTGCAGGGATTATATAAAACTATAGCTGTAACCAGCTGGTCATACTGCAGGGATTATAGAAAACTATAGCTATTATCAGCTGGTCATACTGCAGGGATTATAGAAAACTATAGCTGTTATCAGCTGGTCATACTGCAGGGATTATAGAAAACTATACCTGTTATCAGCTGGTCATACTGCAGGGATTATAGAAAACTATAGCTGTTACCAGCTGGTCATACTGCAGGAATTATAGAAAACTATAGCTGTTATCAGAATGTCAATCCAATAGTGGATGTTGTCTATTTTTGAGATTTTAGATGTCCAGCAGACTTCATAGAGACCAATGATGGGCAACTTTAAGCACATGTGAGACTGGCGGTCATGTTAGGTCCAAGAAATGGGCTCATTTATGATTCCTTTTCCCATTGGATCTCTCTCTGGTTTCTCATCAAGCCGTCTCGGCAATGGTTAGTATTATACCCTAGAATGACTAGAGAAATCTGCCTCCTCCTCCTCATTTCTCAGGCCGTCAAGAGGAACCAGCACTCCCTGGGGGAACCAGAGGATGTGGAATTCAATCCACCTTTTTGATCCGTGTCTTTGGGGAACTCAAATACTCTGTTTGCTAGGAGGTCACTTGACGAGCAGTGAAACCTGATGCTTACCTTACCTGTTTCCAGTCACTGAGCAGCGGTGTGAACCCAGGCTGGAAGGGAGGGAGGTAGAGAGAGGTCACTGAGCAGCGGTGTGAACCCAGGCTGGAAGGGAGGGAGGTAGAGAGAGGTCACTGAGCAGCGGTGTGAACCCAGGCTGGAAGGGAGGGAGGTAGAGAGAGGTCACTGAGCAGCGGTGTGAACCCAGGCTGGAAGGGAGGGAGGTAGAGAGAGGTCACTGAGCAGCGGTGTGAACCCAGGCTGGAAGGGAGGGAGGTAGAGAGAGGTCACTGAGCAGCGGTGTGAACCCAGGCTGGAAGGGAGGGAGGTAGAGAGAGGTCACTGAGCAGCGGTGTGAACCCAGGCTGGGAGGGAGGGAGGTAGAGAGAGGTCACTGAGCAGCGGTGTGAACCCAGGCTGGAAGGGAGGGAGGTAGAGAGAGGTCACTGAGCAGCGGTGTGAACCCAGGCTGGAAGGGAGGGAGGTAGAGAGAGGTCACTGAGCAGCGGTGTGAACCCAGGCTGGAAGGGAGGGAGGTAGAGAGAGGTCACTGAGCAGCGGTGTGAACCCAGGCTGGAAGGGAGGGAGGTAGAGGTCACTGAGCAGCGGTGTGAACCCAGGCTGGAAGGGAGGGAGGTAGAGAGAGGTCACTGAGCAGCGGTGTGAACCCAGGCTGGGAGGGAGGGAGGTAGAGAGAGGTCACTGAGCAGCGGTGTGAACCCAGGCTGGGAGGGAGGGAGGTAGAGGTCACTGAGCAGCGGTATGAACCCAGGCTGGAAGGGAGGGAGGTAGAGAGAGGTCACTGAGCAGCGGTGTGAACCCAGGCTGGAAGGGAGGGAGGTAGAGAGAGGTCACTGAGCAGCGGTGTGAACCCAGGCTGGAAGGGAGGTAGAGAGAGGTCACTGAGCAGCGGTGTGAACCCAGGCTGGAAGGGAGGGAGGTAGAGACAGGTAGAGGGTATTGACGTTGTGTTACTTAGCGTTCCCTGTGTTCTGACAGGAGGATGTATCTGTGGACCTTGGCAGCTCTGTAAGCAGGTGATGTGTTTGACTTGGAATGCTCTGGGTAGATATTATGCTCAGTCAGAGCCAGTCAGCCAGTCACATAACCAGTCAGACGCATTCAGAGCCAGGCAGCCAGTCACATAACCAGTCAGCCAGTCACATAACCAGTCAGCCAGTCAGAGCCAGTCAGCCAGTCACATAACCAGTCAGCCAGTCAGAGCCAGTCACATAACCAGCCAGACAGTCAGAGCCAGTCAGCCAGTCACATAACCAGCCAGACAGTCAGAGCCAGTCAGCCAGTCACATAACCAGCCAGCCAGACGCAGTCAGAGCCAGGCAGCCAGTCACATAACCAGTCAGACGCAGTCAGAGCCAGGCAGCCAGTCACATAACCAGCCAGACAGTCACATAACCAGCCAGCCAGTCAAAGCCAGCCAGTCAGCCAGTCACATAACCAGTCAGATGCAGTCAGAGCCAGGCAGCCAGTCACATAACCAGTCAGCCAGTCAGAGCCAGTCAGCCAGTCACATAACCAGCCAGACAGTCAGAGCCAGTCAGCCAGTCACATAACCAGCCAGCCAGACGCAGTCAGAGCCAGGCAGCCAGTCATATAACCAGCCAGACAGTCAGAGCCAGTCAGCCAGTCACATAACCAGTCAGCCAGTCACAGAACCAGCCAGACGCAGTCAGAGCCAGGCAGCCAGTCACATAACCAGCCAGACTGTCAGAGCCAGGCAGCCAGTCACGTAACCAGCCAGACTGTCAGAGCCAGGCAGCCAGTCACGTAACCAGCCAGACTGTCAGAGCCAGTCACATAACCAGCCAGAATGTCAGAGCCAGTCAGCCAGTCACATAACCAGCCAGACAGTCAGAGCCAGTCAGCCAGTCACGTAACCAGCCAGACAGTCAGAGCCAGCCAGTCAGCCAGTCACGTAACCAGCCAGACTGTCAGAGCCAGTCAGCCAGTCACATAACCAGCCAGACTGTCAGAGCCAGTCAGCCAGTCACATAACCAGCCAGACAGTCAGAGCCAGCCAGTCAGCCAGTCACATAACCAGCCAGACTGTCAGAGCCAGTCACATAACCAGCCAGACAGTCAGAGCCAGCCAGTCACATAACCAGCCAGCCTGTCAGAGCCAGTCAGCCAGTCACATAACCAGCCAGACGCAGTCAGAGCCAGCCAGTCAGCCAGTCACATAACCAGCCAGCCAGTCAGAGCCAGTCAGCCAGTCACGTAACCAGCCAGACGCAGACAGAGCCAGTCAGCCGGTCACGTAACCAGCCAGCCAGTCAGCCAGTCACGTAACCAGCCAGTCAGTCAGAGCCAGTCAGCCAGTCACATAACCAGCCAGCCGCAGTCAGAGCCAGTCAGCCAGTCACATAACCAGCCAGCCAGTCAGAGCCAGTCAGCCAGCCACGTAACCAGCCAGACGCAGACAGAGCCAGTCAGCCAGTCACGTAACCAGCCAGCCAGTCAGCCAGTCACACAACCAGCCAGCCACAGTCAGAGCCAGTCAGCCAACTAACAGCATCGGCAGTTTAAAAGTGCAATAAGCAACAACACCGTTGGTGTCCATTTCCTGTTCTAATTCTAATCTTTTGCCTAATTTCAGTTTGTATGTTCAGCTGGTGTACAAAACCAAATGTAAAATATGCAAAAAATAAACGTAAGAATTTGAAGCATAGAAATATCACACATAAAACAAAGATCTACGGATTCTTAGACTTGCTTTTAATGAATGACAGATCTATAACTCACATTTCTATGTTCATTTGGTCAGTTCGCCCCAAAAAGTTACATATTGTAGTTTTAAGCAGCTACCAAGTCAACCAACTATCCAGCAGCCAGCCAGCCACAGTATAGAATCAGCCAACCAGCCAGCCTCAGAAACAGCCAGTAAGCTACAGAGCAGAACCAGCTATCCAGCAGCCAGCCAGCCACAGTATAGAATCAGCCAGCCAGCCAACCAGCCAGCCTCAGAAACAGCCAGTAAGCTACAGAGCAGAACCAGCCATCCAGCAGGCAGCCAGCCACAGTATAGAATCAGCCAGCCAACCAGCCAGCCTCAGAACCAGCCAGTAAGCTACAGAGCAGAACCAGCCATCCAGCAGCCAGCCAGCCACAGTGTAGAATCAGCCAGCCAGCCAGCCAACCAGCCAGCCTCAGAACCAGCCAGGCAGCTCCAGAGCAGAACCAGCCAGTCAGCTACAGAGCAGAACCAGCCAGTCAGCTACAGAGCCAGCCAGCCAGGAATATAACACAGCCAGGCAGCTACAGAGCCAGCCCAACCAGGAATATAACACAGCCAGGCAGCTACAGAGCCAGCCCAACCAGGAATATAACACAGCCAGGCAGCTACAGAGCCAGCCAGCCAGGAATATAGCACAGCCAGGCAGCTACAGAGCCAGCCAGCCAGGAATATAACACAGCCAGGCAGCTACAGAGCCAGCCCAACCAGGAATATAACACAGCCAGGCAGCTACAGAGCCAGCCCAACCAGGAATATAACACAGCCAGGCAGCTACAGAGCCAGCCCAACCAGGAATATAACACAGCCAGGCAGCTACAGAGCCAGCCCAACCAGGAATATAACACAGCCAGGCAGCTACAGAGCCAGCCCAACCAGGAATATAACACAGCCAGGCAGCTACAGAGCCAGCCCAACCAGGAATATAACACAGCCAGGCAGCTACAGAGCAGAAGCAGCCAACCAGGAATATAGCACAGCCAGTCAGCTACAGAGCAGAAGCAGCCAGTCAGCTACAGAGCAGAAGCAGCCAGGCAGCTACAGAGCCAGCCAGCCAGGCAGCTACAGAGCAGAAGCAGCCAGTCAGCTACAGAGCAGAAGCAGCCAGGCAGCTACAGAGCCAGCCAGCCAGGCAGCTACAGAGCCAGCCCAACCAGCTTGCCTGTGCGTGACCTGGATGCAGCATTTCTCCCCCCCCCCCCCCTCCTTCAAAGCCAATTGATAACTTGCTTCCTCAGTATGACAAGGCTTTTGTAATTATCCCCCGTGTACAATGGAATCTGTTCTGAGAGCTAAATGGAGAAGTGCATGCAGCCGCTAAAACCACAGGCAGGCTAAATCCTATGGGTTGTAATCCTGCTGTACTGCAGAGGACAGACCTTCTGGGTCTTTGACTCTTTGCCATCATGGCCTGATTTTAGTTTGAGTTTTTTTTGGGGGGGGGGGGGTGGGGGATAAAAAGAGGATTATTTGTAATATTAATCAGCCTTAGTAATGTCTGTAGATTTGGAGCTGCAACCCTGGGGGGGGGGGGGCTGGTTGAGAGAATTTCAAGATTTCAAGAGTGTCACGTTCCTGACCTTATTTCCTTTGTTCAGTCTTGTTTAGTTGGTCAGGACGTGAGCCGGGTGGGCATTCTATGTTATGTGTTTCTATGTTTGGTTTAGGGTTGTCAACTAGCCTGATATGGTTCTCAATCAGGGGCAGGTGTTTTACGTTTCCTCTGATTGGGAACCATATTTAGGTAGGCTGTTCTCACTATTTGTTTGTGGGTGATTGTTCCTGTTCATTGTTCGTTCTTCGTTGTCTGTATGTTCACATGTTCAGGTCTGTAGTGTCGTTAGTTTCATTTTCTGTTTATTGTTTTTGTTCGTGTTGTTAAGCGTTTCCAATTAAATATGGAAACATACCACGCTGCGCTTTGGTCCTCCTCTCTTCCACCCAACGACGAGCGTTACAAAGAATGTACAAAGCTGTCATCAAGGCAAAGGGTGGCTACTTTGAAGAATCTCAAATCTGAAATAGACACTTTTTTTCCTGTAGTTGTTGGGTACTACATGATTCCATCCATGTGTTACATTTAACATTTACATTTAAGTCATTTCATTTAGTCACTTTACAATAGTGCATCTAGATCTTTTAAGGGGGGGGGGGGGGGGGCAGAAGGATTGCTTTATTCTAGGTATTCCTTGAAGAGGAATTATTGTGTTATTTCATAGATTTGATGTCTTCACTTTTATTCTATAATGTAGAAAATCGGTAAAAATTTCAGAAAAACCCTGGAGTGTCCAACCTTTTGACGGGTGGTGTTTCATTTGATCCAGCGACCGACCCAGTGGTACTGTATATCTTTAAAGGCTTTGTCTACAATTTAAAAAAAAATGATCTGTGATATTGCTACGTAGTCTATAAGGATAGACCATTACATTTACTTGTAGCTTGTTGTTATTGTCGTAGTAGCTAGCTGGCTACTGTATCTAACCTATGGCAGCAACAAGTTTGTGTAACTATGCTACTTTAGCTAGCTAGCTAGCTGGCTACTGTATTTAACCTATAGCAGCAACAAGTTTGTGTAACCATGCTACTTTAGCTAGCTAGCTAGCTGGCTACTGTATCTAACCTATGGCAGCAACACGCCTCATGCGAGCAAGTGTTAAAACAATGATAATGTTGATAATGATAATGTTGTAAATGATAATGTTGTAAATGATCATGTTTCTTTAAAGCACATGGATTTAGACTATCAGTATATTGTGTGGCTGGGCTACATGTCTTGTCAGCAGCAGCAGTATATTGTGTGGCTGGGCTACATGTCTTTCCATCAGCAGCAGTATATTGTGTGGCTGGGCTACATGTCTTGTCAGCAGTATATTGTGTGGCTGGGCTACATGTCTTGTCAGCAGTATATTGTGTGGCTGGGCTACATGTCTTGTCAGCAGTATATTGTGTGGCTGGGCTACATGTCTTTCCACCAGCAGCAGTATATTGTGTGGCTGGGCTACATGTGTTTCCACCACCAGCAGTATATTGTGTGGCTGGGCTACATGTCTTGTCAGCAGCAGCAGTATATTGTGTGGCTGGGCTACATGTCTTGTCAGCAGCAGCAGTATATTGCGTGGCTGGGCTCCATGTCTTGTCAGCAGCAGCAGTATATTGCGTGGCTGGGCTCCATGTCTTTCCACCAGCAGCAGTATATTGCGTGGCTGGGCTACATGTCTTTCCACCAGCAGTATATTGTGTGGCTGGGCTACATGTCTTGTCAGCAGTATATTGCGTGGCTGGGCTACATGTCTTTCCATCACCAGCAGTATATTGCGTGGCTGGGCTACGTGTCTTTCCACCAGCAGCAGTATATTGCGTGGCTGGGCTACATGTCTTGTCAGCAGTATATTGCGTGGCTGGGCTACTTGTCTTGTCAGCAGTATATTGCGTGGCTGGGCTACATGTCTTTCCATCAGCAGCAGTATATTGCGTGGCTGGGCTACATGTCTTGTCAGCAGTATATTGTGTGGCTGGGCTCCATGTCTTTCCATCACCAGCAGTATATTGCGTGGCTGGGCTACTGTCTTTCCACCAGCAGCAGTATATTGCGTGGCTGGGCTACATGTCTTTTCAGCAGTATATTGCGTGGCTGGGCTACGTGTCTTTCCACCAGCAGCAGTATATTGCGTGGCTGGGCTACGTGTCTTTCCACCAGCAGCAGTATATTGCGTGGCTGGGCTACGTGTCTTTCCACCAGCAGCAGTATATTGCGTGGCTGGGCTCCATGTCTTGTCAGCAGCAGCAGTATATTGCATGGCTGGGCTACATGTCTTTCCACCAGCAGCAGTATATTGTGTGGCTGGGCTACATGTCTTTCCATCAGCAGCAGTATATTGCGTGGCTGGGCTACATGTCTTGTCAGCAGTATATTGCGTGGCTGGGCTACGTGTCTTTCCACCAGCAGCAGTATATTGCGTGGCTGGGCTACATGTCTTTCCACCAGCAGCAGTATATTGTGTGGCTGGGCTACATGTCTTTCCACCAGCAGCAGTATATTGCGTGGCTGGGCTACATGTCTTTCCATCAGCAGCAGTATATTGCATGGCTGGGCTACATGTCTTTCCACCAGCAGCAGTATATTGCGTGGCTGGGCTCCATGTCTTGTCTTAGCAGCAGCAGTATATTGTGTGGCTGGGCTACATGTCTTGTCAGCAGTATATTGCGTGGCTGGGCTACGTGTCTTTCCATCAGCAGCAGTATATTGCGTGGCTGGGCTACATGTCTTGTCAGCAGTATATTGCGTGGCTGGGCTACGTGTCTTGTCAGCAGTATATTGCGTGGCTGGGCTACGTGTCTTTCCATCAGCAGCAGTATATTGTGTGGCTGGGCTACATGTCTTGTCAGCAGTATATTGCGTGGCTGGGCTACGTGTCTTTCCACCACCAGCAGTATATTGCGTGGCTGGGCTACATGTCTTGTCAGCAGTATATTGCGTGGCTGGGCTACGTGTCTTTCCACCACCAGCAGTATATTGCGTGGCTGGGCTACATGTCTTGTCAGCAGTATATTGCGTGGCTGGGCTACGTGTCTTTCCATCAGCAGCAGTATATTGCGTGGCTGGGCTACATGTCTTTCCACCACCAGCAGTATATTGTGTGGCTGGGCTACATGTGTTTCCACCACCAGCAGTATATTGTGTGGCTGGGCTACATGTCTTGTCAGCAGTATATTGCGTGGCTGGGCTACATGTGTTTCCACCACCAGCAGTATATTGTGTGGCTGGGCTACATGTCTTTCCATCAGCAGCAGTATATTGCGTGGCTGGGCTACGTGTCTTTCCATCAGCAGCAGTATATTGTGTGGCTGGGCTACATGTGTTTCCACCACCAGCAGTATATTGTGTGGCTGGGCTACATGTCTTGTCAGCAGTATATTGCGTGGCTGGGCTACTGTCTTTCCACCAGCAGCAGTATATTGCGTGGCTGGGCTACATGTCTTGTCAGCAGTATATTGCGTGGCTGGGCTACATGTCTTTCCATCACCAGCAGTATATTGCGTGGCTGGGCTACATGTCTTTCCACCAGCTGCAGCATGTTGTGTGGCTCGGCTAGCCAGTACTGATTTCAGGATAACACCACTCACTTACACCTAGATGCTATCTCCTCCAGCCCGGAGCCTCGACTTCTTCACTGGTGATAAGGGCCGACGTCTGCTACCAGCACTGACTGCCTGAGGGCCAAGTGGGGCTGTTCCCGTCTTTACAAACACACCGAGGCTGCTGGTAGAAGGGTGCAATACCCTCCCATTCCTCTAGGGGTTTGACTTAATCCGTGTCTGATCTTTGTCACACGCTCTTCCAAGCTCTCCTCAACGTCCTCAACGCACGGTACACTCGTGATAAAAGATCATCAAGGACAACAACCACCCGAGCCACTTCCTGTTCACATCTGCTAACCATGTGTATGTGACAAATAAAATTTCATTTGATTTGACTCAACACTTTTTAAAAGGTCATTGCTTTTTTTATCTTTGCGGAAAACAAAAAAAAAGCTTCTGGTCTGAAATGGCGACATCAGACTTTCTTCATCAAGATGTTCTGATTATCTAGATAACCCGCTTGGCTCCTACCTCCCATACTGTGTCCCCGATATGGTCTCTTCTGCTTGAGAGAACTTGTACAGTCCCTTGGCCTCTGTCCACTGCCTGGTTGGGAACACTGGGAGGGGGGGTAAGTCCCAAATGGCGCCCTATGAGCCCTGTTCAAAAGTAGTGCGCTGTATATGGAATAGGGTGCCATTTTGGGTTAAAAGTAGTGCACTATATAGGGAATAGGGTGCCGTTTTGGGTTAAAAGTAGTGCACTATATAGGGAATAGGGTGCCGTTTTGGGTTAAAAGTAGTGCACTATATAGGGAATAGGGTGCCGTTTTGGGTTAAAAGTAGTGCACTATATAGGGAATAGGGTGCCGTTTTGGAACACATACCTGGTGATTGCATGGTGAGATCGGGTTGCACCATCACCACCATTCCTAGCTGAGTGGGCGGGATGATTTGGTTCCTTCCCACGGCTGCTGCTCCTCCAGACCTGTCTGAACAACACCAGACTATTCAAACAGAGCGATGGGAAGACCCCCCCCCCCCTCATTTCAACTCCTCCAGCCTTAAAGGTTAGGCAGGCGGGCTGCTCCTCCTGCTGCTCCTCCTGCTGCTCCTCCTGCTGCTCCTCCAGACCTGTCTGAACAACACCAGACTATTCAAACAGAGCCCCCCCCACCTCCTTTCAACTCCAGCCTTAAAGGTTAGGCTCCTCCAGCCTTAAAGGTTAGGCTCCTCCAGCCTTAAAGGTTAGGCTCCTCCAGCCTTAAAGGTCAGGCTCCTCCAGCCTTAAAGGTTAGGCTCCCCCAGCCTTAAAACCTGTCTAGGATCAGCGTGGCGCTAGCGGCACACCCCCCCCCCCCCCCCCACTGAAAAACCAGTGCCGCGAAATTCAAAAAAAATATTTTTTTAAAATATTTAACTTTCACACATTAAAGTCCAATACAGCTAATGAAAGACACAGATCTTGTGAATCCAGTCAACATTTCCGATTTTTAAAATGTTTTACAGGGAAGACACAATATGTAAAGATGTACATCTATTACCTAAAAACACATTAGCATAAGCCACCATCTTTTATTTGTCCACCAACACCAGTAGCCATCACCAATTCGGCTAAACTAAGATATTTATAGCCCCTAACCAACAAAAAAACTCATTAGATGACAGTCTGATAACATATTTATGGTATGGGATAGGTTTTGTTAGAAAAAAGTGCATATTTCAGGTATATGGCATAGTTTACAATTGCACCCACCGTCACAAATGGACTAGAATAATTACAATGAGCAACGTGTTTACCTAACTACTAATCATCAAACATTTCGTAAAAATACACAGCATACACGAATCGAAAGACACAGATCCTGTGAATACAGACAATATTTCAGATTTTCTAAGTGTCTTACAGCGAAAACACAATAAATCGTTATATTAGCTTAGCACATAGCAATTAGCAGCCCAGCATTGATTCTAGCCAAAGTGAGCGATAAAAGTCAACATCGCCAAAAGATATTAATTTTTTCACTAACCTTCTCAGAATTCTTCCGATGACACTCCTGTAACATCACATTACAACATGCATATACAGTTTGATCGAAAATGTTTATATTTAGCCACCAAAATCATGGTTAGACAATGTGAAATGTAGACAAGCTGGTAAAGAAAAAGTCCTTGCGCCACTTAGACAGTGATCTACTCTTATACATAAATACTCATAAACGTGACTAAAAAATATAGGGTGGACAGGGATTGATAGACAATTTAATTCTTAATACAATTGCGTTATTACATTTTTTAATTTATCCTTACTTTTCAATACAGTTTGCGCCAAGCGAAGCTACGTCAAAAAACATGGCGTCCTAAGCCACTAAAATGTTTCGACAGAAACACGATTTATCATAATAAAAATGTCCTACCTTGAGCTGTTCTTCCATCAGTATCTTGGGCAAAGGATCCTTTCTTGGGAGAAATCGTCTTTTGGTGGAAAGCTGTCCTCTTGCCATGTGGAAATGTCAACTGCGTTCGGGATGAACTGAAAAGCGTGCCCAACTTTTCACATCGTTGCAAAAATAAATGTCCCAAAATCGCACTAAACGGATATAAATTGCTATAAAACGCTTTAAATTAACTACCTTATGATGTTTTTAACTCCTATAACGAGTGAAAAGATGACCGGAGAAATATAACAGGCTAAACTAACGCTTGGAACAGGTGCGCGCCGGTGTCCTCTAGGCTCATGACGCAGCTCCCAAAGAATGACTAGCTTCAGGGTTTTTTCATTTGTAGGGCCTGTGAACGCGCAATCGACCCCGTTGGAATCGTCATCACGTAAAGGCATCCAGGGGAAGACGTAAGAAGTGTCCGTATAGTCATAGCAACGACAGTGCCCTTTTAACTGACTTCAGAAGAGTGGCCAACATTTCTCAAATCTGACTCCATGTCAGGGAAATTGCTGTAGAATGGGCTCTGTTCCACTTAGAGACAAAATTTCAACTCCTATAGAAACTATAGACTGTTTTCTATCCAATAATAATAATAATATGCATATTGTACGATCAAGGATTTTGTGGGAAGCCGTTTAAAAAATTAGCCAAATTAGCATAAATAGTCTAAACAGCGCCCCCATCCCCAACAGGTTAAAGGTTAGGCTCCCCCAGCCTTAAAGGTTAGGCTCCCCCAGCCTTAAAGGTTAGGCTCCTCCAGCCTTAAAGGTTAGGCTCCTCCAGCCTTAAAGGTTAGGCTCCTCCAGCCTTAAAGGTTAGGCTCCTCCAGCCTTAAAGGTCAGGCTCCTCCAGCCTTAAAGGTCAGGCTCCTCCAGCCTTAAAGGTCAGGCTCCTCCAGCCTTAAAGGTTAGGCTCCTCCAGTCTTAAAGGTCAGGCTCCTCCAGTCTTAAAGGTTAGGCTCCTCCAGCCTTAAAGGTTAGGCTCCTCCAGCCTTAAAGGTTAAGCTCCTCCAGCCTTAAGCTCCTCCAGTCTTAAAGGTTAGGCTCCTCCAGCCTTAAAGGTTAGGCTCCTCCAGTCTTAAAGGTCAGGCTCCTCCAGTCTTAAAGGTTAGGCTCCTCCAGCCTTAAAGGTTAGGCTCCTCCAGTCTTAAAGGTTAGGCTCCTCCAGCCTTAAAGGTTAGGCTCCTCCAGCCTTAAAGGTTAGGCTCCTCCAGCCTTAAAGGTTAGGCAGGTGGGGCTGCTCCTCCTGCTGCGTTCTTTGTTTCAATGGTGACCTTTTTAATGAAAACAGCTGTTTTGCATATTATTGCTGTTTCCACTAAAGCAATCTTTTTTTTCTTTTTTTTAATTAGTTGACATTTTACTGTTGTGTTTTTTTTTTTGGTGGACCGTCGATGGGACGACTTCGAACTGTCGCAGCCCATTCTGAGGTAGATCTGCCGTTTTTCTTAGTCTTAAGACTGGTTCCATAGCACCTGGTTTCACAGCAGGCAATCCTTTTGACAGGCTCTTTCTCTCTTTCTGCTCAACTGGCCCACGAGCTTCAGAAACCTCCTGTCTACCATCCTGCCACCTCAGTGGAACCTCTGACTTCCTGGTGTGAGGTCGTACCTAAGGAGGGTAGTGCTAGGAAGTCGCTCTTTTAACCCCTCCCTCCTGGAGAGTTAACGAGCCGCAGCTGGACTCGGTTGCCGGCCTTGGAGTTCGTTAACACGGGGCTTATCGCTGGTGATTTGTCTGGCAGTTTAACTAGACCTTCCTCTTAACATATGGGTCCAACTGAGGTTAGTACGATAATCATGACTGCATCAAAGACGGGAAAAACTAAAATTTGAAAGCTGTTAATGTGTTTTTTGGGGAGGTGTATTGTCCTGTTTGTTATTATGCTGCCTTGTTATTCTGTTCTATACCATCTGTCTAGGGTGGAGGTGTCTGTTCTATACCATCTGTCTAGGGTGGAGGTGTCTGTTCTATACCATCTGTCTAGGGTGGAGGTGTCTGTTCTATACCATCTGTCTAGGGTGGAGGTGTCTGTTCTATACCATCTGTCTAGGGTGGAGGTGTCTGTTCTATACCATCTGTCTAGGGTGGAGGTGTCTGTTCTATACCATCTGTCTAGGGTGGAGGTGTCTGTTCTATACCATCTGTCTAGGGTGGAGGTGTCTGTTCTATACCATCTGTCTAGGGTGGAGGTGTCTGTTCTATACCATCTGTCTAGGGTGGAGGTGTCTGTTCTATACCATCTGTCTAGGGTGGAGGTGTCTGTTCTATACCATCTGTCTAGGGTGGAGGTGTCTGTTCTATACCATCTGTCTAGGGTGGAGGTGTCTGTTCTATACCATCTGTCTAGGGTGGAGGTGTCTGTTCTATACCATCTGTCTAGGGTGGAGGTGTCTGTTCTATACCATCTGTCTAGGGCGGAGGTGTCTGTTCTATACCATCTGTCTAGGGTGGAGGTGTCTGTTCTATACCATCTGTCTAGGGTGGAGGTGTCTGTTCTATACCATCTGTCTAGGGTGGAGGTGTCTGTTCTATACCATCTGTCTAGGGTGGAGGTGTCTGTTCTATACCATCTGTCTAGGGTGGAGGTGTCTGTTCTATACCATCTGTCTAGGGTGGAGGTGTCTGTTCTATACCATCTGTCTAGGGCGGAGGTGTCTGTTCTATACCATCTGTCTAGGGTGGAGGTGTCTGTTCTATACCATCTGTCTAGGGTGGAGGTGTCTGCTCTATACCATCTGTCTAGGGTGGAGGTGTCTGTTCTATACCATCTGTCTAGGGTGGAGGTGTCTGTTCTATACCATCTGTCTAGGGTGGAGGTGTCTGTTCTATACCATCTGTCTAGGGTGGAGGTGTCTGTTCTATACCATCTGTCTAGGGTGGAGGTGTTTGTTCTATACCATCTGTCTAGGGTGGAGGTGTCTGTTCTATACCATCTGTCTAGGGTGGAGGTGTCTGTTCTATACCATCTGTCTAGGGTGGAGGTGTCTGTTCTATACCATCTGTCTAGGGTGGAGGTGTCTGTTCTATACCATCTGTCTAGGGTGGAGGTGTCTGTTCTATACCATCTGTCTAGGGTGGAGGTGTCTGCTCTATACCATCTGTCTAGGGTGGAGGTGTCTGCTCTATACCATCTGTCTAGGGTGGAGGTGTCTGCTCTGTTCTATACCATCTGTCTAGGGTGGAGGTGTCTGTTCTATACCATCTGTCTAGGGTGGAGGTGTCTGTTCTATACCATCTGTCTAGGGTGGAGGTGTCTGCTCTGTTCTATACCATCTGTCTAGGGTGGAGGTGTCTGTTCTATACCATCTGTCTAGGGTGGAGGTGTCTGTTCTATACCATCTGTCTAGGGTGGAGGTGTCTGTTCTATACCATCTGTCTAGGGTGGAGGTGTCTGCTCTATACCATCTGTCTAGGGTGGAGGTGTCTGCTCTATACCATCTGTCTAGGGTGGAGGTGTCTGCTCTTTACCATCTGTCTAGGGTGGAGGTGTCTGTTCTATACCATCTGTCTAGGGTGGAGGTTTCTGTTCTATACCATCTGTCTAGGGTGGAGGTGTCTGTTCTATACCATCTGTCTAGGGTGGAGGTGTCTGTTCTATACCATCTGTCTAGGGTGGAGGTGTCTGCTCTGGTCTATACCATCTGTCTAGGGTGGAGGTGTCTGCTCTGTTCTATACCATCTGTCTAGGGTGGAGGTGTCTGTTCTATACCATCTGTCTAGGGTGGAGGTGTCTGCTCTATACCATCTGTCTAGGGTGGAGGTGTCTGTTCTATACCATCTGTCTAGGTTGGAGGTGTCTGTTCTATACCATCTGTCTAGGGTGGAGGTGTCTGTTCTATACCATCTGTCTAGGGTGGAGGTGTCTGTTCTATACCATCTGTCTAGGGTGGAGGTGTCTGTTCTATACCATCTGTCTAGGGTGGAGGTGTCTGCTCTATACCATCTGTCTAGGGTGGAGGTGTCTGCTCTATACCATCTGTCTAGGGTGGAGGTGTCTGTTCTATACCATCTGTCTAGGGTGGAGGTGTCTGTTCTATACCATCTGTCTAGGGTGGAGGTGTCTGTTCTATACCATCTGTCTAGGGTGGAGGTGTCTGTTCTATACCATCTGTCTAGGGTGGAGGTGTCTGTTCTATACCATCTGTCTAGGGTGGAGGTGTCTGTTCTATACCATCTGTCTAGGGTGGAGGTGTCTGTTCTATACCATCTGTCTAGGGTGGAGGTGTCTGTTCTATACCATCTGTCTAGGGTGGAGGTGTCTGTTCTATACCATCTGTCTAGGTTGGAGGTGTCTGTTCTATACCATCTGTCTAGGGTGGAGGTTTCTGTTCTATACCATCTGTCTAGGGTGGAGGTGTCTGTTCTATACCATCTGTCTAGGGTGGAGGTGTCTGTTCTATACCATCTGTCTAGGTTGGAGGTGTCTGTTCTATACCATCTGTCTAGGGTGGAGGTGTCTGTTCTATACCATCTGTCTAGGGTGGAGGTGTCTGTTCTATACCATCTGTCTAGGGTGGAGGTGTCTGTTCTATACCATCTGTCTAGGGTGGAGGTGTCTGTTCTATACCATCTGTCTAGGTTGGAGGTGTCTGTTCTATACCATCTGTCTAGGGTGGAGGTGTCTGTTCTATACCGTCTGTCTAGGGTGGAGGTGTCTGTTCTATACCATCTGTCTAGGGTGGAGGTGTCTGTTCTATACCATCTGTCTAGGGTGGAGGTGTCTGTTCTATACCATCTGTCTAGGGTGGAGGTGTCTGCTCTATACCATCTGTCTAGGGTGGAGGTGTCTGTTCTATACCATCTGTCTAGGGTGGAGGTGTCTGTTCTATACCATCTGTCTAGGTTGGAGGTGTCTGTTCTATACCATCTGTCTAGGGTGGAGGTGTCTGTTCTATACCATCTGTCTAGGGTGGAGGTGTCTGTTCTATACCATATGTCTAGGGTGGAGGTGTCTGTTCTATACCATCTGTCTAGGGTGGAGGTGTCTGTTCTATACCATCTGTCTAGGGTGGAGGTGTCTGTTCTATACCATCTGTCTAGGGTGGAGGTGTCTGTTCTATACCATCTGTCTTGGGTGGAGGTGTCTGTTCTATACCATCTGTCTAGGGTGGAGGTGTCTGTTCTATACCATCTGTCTAGGGTGGAGGTGTCTGTTCTATACCATCTGTCTAGGGTGGAGGTGTCTGTTCTATACCATCTGTCTAGGGTGGAGGTGTCTGCTCTATACCATCTGTCTAGGGTGGAGGTGTCTGTTCTATACCATCTGTCTAGGTTGGAGGTGTCTGTTCTATACCATCTGTCTAGGGTGGAGGTGTCTGTTCTATACCATCTGTCTAGGGTGGAGGTGTCTGTTCTATACCATCTGTCTAGGGTGGAGGTGTCTGTTCTATACCATCTGTCTAGGGTGGAGGTGTCTGCTCTGGTCTATACCATCTGTCTAGGGTGGAGGTGTCTGTTCTATACCATCTGTCTAGGGTGGAGGTGTCTGTTCTATACCATCTGTCTAGGGTGGAGGTGTCTGTTCTATACCATCTGTCTAGGGTGGAGGTGTCTGCTCTATACCATCTGTCTAGGGTGGAGGTGTCTGTTCTATACCATCTGTCTAGGGTGGAGGTGTCTGTTCTATACCATCTGTCTAGGGTGGAGGTGTCTGTTCTATACCATCTGTCTAGGGTGGAGGTGTCTGCTCTATACCATCTGTCTAGGGTGGAGGTGTCTGTTCTATACCATCTGTCTAGGGTGGAGGTGTCTGTTCTATACCATCTGTCTAGGGTGGAGGTGTCTGTTCTATACCATCTGTCTAGGGTGGAGGTGTCTGTTCTATACCATCTGTCTAGGGTGGAGGTGTCTGTTCTATACCATCTGTCTAGGGTGGAGGTGTCTGTTCTATACCATCTGTCTAGGGTGGAGGTGTCTGCTCTATACCATCTGTCTAGGGTGGAGGTGTCTGTTCTATACCATCTGTCTAGGGTGGAGGTGTCTGTTCTATACCATCTGTCTAGGGTGGAGGTGTCTGTTCTATACCATCTGTCTAGGGTGGAGGTGTCTGTTCTATACCATCTGTCTAGGGTGGAGGTGTCTGTTCTATACCATCTGTCTAGGGTGGAGGTGTCTGTTCTATACCATCTGTCTAGGGTGGAGGTGTCTGTTCTATACCATCTGTCTAGGGTGGAGGTGTCTGTTCTATACCATCTGTCTAGGGTGGAGGTGTCTGCTCTATACCATCTGTCTAGGGTGGAGGTGTCTGTTCTATACCATCTGTCTAGGTTGGAGGTGTCTGTTCTATACCATCTGTCTAGGGTGGAGGTGTCTGTTCTATACCATCTGTCTAGGGTGGAGGTGTCTGTTCTATACCATCTGTCTAGGGTGGAGGTGTCTGTTCTATACCATCTGTCTAGGGTGGAGGTGTCTGCTCTGGTCTATACCATCTGTCTAGGGTGGAGGTGTCTGTTCTATACCATCTGTCTAGGGTGGAGGTGTCTGTTCTATACCATCTGTCTAGGGTGGAGGTGTCTGTTCTATACCATCTGTCTAGGGTGGAGGTGTCTGCTCTATACCATCTGTCTAGGGTGGAGGTGTCTGTTCTATACCATCTGTCTAGGGTGGAGGTGTCTGTTCTATACCATCTGTCTAGGGTGGAGGTGTCTGTTCTATACCATCTGTCTAGGTTGGAGGTGTCTGTTCTATACCATCTGTCTAGGGTGGAGGTGTCTCCTCTATACCATCTGTCTAGGGTGGAGGTGTCTGTTCTATACCATCTGTCTAGGGTGGAGGTGTCTGTTCTATACCATCTGTCTAGGGTGGAGGTGTCTGTTCTATACCATCTGTCTAGGGTGGAGGTGTCTGTTCTATACCATCTGTCTAGGGTGGAGGTGTCTGTTCTATACCATCTGTCTAGGGTGGAGGTGTCTGCTCTATACCATCTGTCTAGGGTGGAGGTGTCTGTTCTATACCATCTGTCTAGGGTGGAGGTGTCTGTTCTATACCATCTGTCTAGGGTGGAGGTGTCTGTTCTATACCATCTGTCTAGGGTGGAGGTGTCTGCTCTGTACCATCTGTCTAGGGTAGAGGTGTCTGTTCTATACCATCTGTCTAGGGTGGAGGTGTCTGTTCTATACCATCTGTCTAGGGTGGAGGTGTCTGTTCTATACCATCTGTCTAGGGTGGAGGTGTCTGTTCTATACCATCTGTCTAGGGTGGAGGTGTCTGTTCTATACCATCTGTCTAGGGTGGAGGTGTCTGTTCTATACCATCTGTCTAGGGTGGAGGTGTCTGTTCTATACCATCTGTCTAGGGTGGAGGTGTCTGTTCTATACCATCTCTTTCGGGTGAGGTGTCTGTTCTATACCATCTGTCTAGGGTGGAGGTGTCTGTTCTATACCATCTGTCTAGGGTGGAGGTGTCTGCTCTATACCATCTGTCTAGGGTGGAGGTGTCTGCTCTATACCATCTGTCTAGGGTGGAGGTGTCTGCTCTATACCATCTGTCTAGGGTGGAGGTGTCTGCTCTATACCATCTGTCTAGGGTGGAGGTGTCTGTTCTATACCATCTGTCTAGGGTGGAGGTGTCTGTTCTATACCATCTGTCTAGGGTGGAGGTGTCTGTTCTATACCATCTGTCTAGGGTGGAGGTGTCTACTCTATACCATCTGTCTAGGGTGGAGGTGTCTGGTCTATACCATCTGTCTAGGGTGGAGTTGGGGCTAGCCCCAGAGGAGTTGGTGTGTAATCTAGAGGCTAGCCCCAGAGGAGTTGGTGTTTAATCTAGGGGCTAGCCCCAGAGGAGTTGGCGTGTAATCTAGAGGCTAGCCCCAGAGGAGTTGGTGTGTAATCTAGGGGCTAGCCCCAGAGGAGTTGGCGTGTAATCTAGGGGCTAGCCCCAGAGGAGTTGGTGTCTAATCTAGGGGCTAGCCCCAGAGGAGTTGGTGTGTAATCTAGGGGCTAGCCCCAGAGGAGTTGGTGTGTAATCTAGGGGCTAGCCCCAGAGGAGTTGGCGTGTAATCTAGAGGCTAGCCCCAGAGGAGTTGGTGTGTAATCTAGGGGCTAGCCCCAGAGGAGTTGGCGTGTAATCTAGGGGCTAGCCCCAGAGGAGTTGGTGTCTAATCTAGGGGCTAGCCCCAGAGGAGTTGGTGTGTAATCTAGGGGCTAGCCCCAGAGGAGTTGACATGGGAGAAATGTGGAATAAGTCAAGGGTCCTGAATACTTTCAGAAGGTGCTGTATGTGCTTTGTACTTCCATTGAGTTACCTTCTCTGTCTTGGTTTACTGTCTGTTCCTTGTACTCCAGTTTAGCCTTTACTACCTTCTATCTTCTTTCAGGGTTTAGATGTTGACAGTTATTGCCACTAAGTACAATTACGTTGATCTGTTTTATTTCCTGAGATCCAATTTAACAGAGAAAGGAAAGGTTGTTTGGAAGAAATAGGCTTGTTGTTGACATGATACTCTGAATGATCTCCTCTAATGGAGATGTCCTGTCAGGTCACGATGACTTCCTGTCAGGTCACGATGACTGTTCCTGTCAGGTCACGATGACTTCCTGTCAGGTCACGATGACTTCCTGTCAGGTCATGGCGGCTGTTCCCGTCAGGTCACGATAACTGTTCCTGTCAGATCACGATGACTTCCTGTCAGGTCACGATGACTGTTCCTGTCAGGTCACGATGACTGTTCCTGTCAGGTCACGATGACTGTTCCTGTCAGGTCACGATGACTGTTCCTGTCAGGTCACGATGACTGTTCCCGTCAGGTCACGATGACTGTTCCCGTCAGGTCACGATGACTGTTCCCGTCAGGTCACGATGACTGTTCCTGTCAGATGACTGTTCCCGTCAGGTCACGATGACTTCCTGTCGGGTCACGATGACTGTTCCTGTCAGATGACTGTTCCCGTCAGGTCACGATGACTGTTCCCGTCAGGTCACGATGACTGTTCCCGTCAGGTCACGATGACTGTTCCTGTCAGGTCACGCTGACTGTTCCCGTCAGGTCACGCTGACTGTTCCCGTCAGGTCACGATGACTGTTCCCGTCAGGTCACGATGACTGTCACTGGTGTGGACTGTTTCCCGTCGGGTCACTGGTGTGGACCGTTTCCTGTCGGGTCACTGGTGTGGACCGTTTCCTGTCGGGTCACTGGTGTGGACCGTTTCCTGTCGGGTCACTGGTGTGGACCGTTTCCTGTCGGGTCACTGGTGTGGACCGTTTCCTGTCGGGTCACTGGTGTGGACCGTTTCCTGTCGGGTCACTGGTGTGGACCGTTTCCTGTCGGGTCACTGGTGTGGACCGTTTCCTGTCGGGTCACTGGTGTGGACCGTTTCCTGTCGGGTCACTGGTGTGGACCGTTTCCTGTCGGGTCACTGGTGTGGACCGTTTCCTGTCGGGTCACTGGTGTGGATCGTTTCCTGTCTTGTCACTGGCGTGGATTGTAGTCAAGGGATTCATTTCCTCATCTTTCTGCTTTACAACTAACCCAGTTGTGTCAAGTGCTTCAAAATGTGTTCTGCTGTAATTCTGTCTACTTAGAGCCTAAAAGCCAATATTCACTCTCTTCCCCATCCACACCCCATAATCTGTGTAACTCCCTGAGAAAGCCTGACTGACTTTAGGCTTCGTTTGTGGTTTGGTAATGATGGGACAGAGGGTGTATTTACACATATTCTGGCAGTTCACTGAATTCCTGGTTTAGTCTCCACACTGCAGATGACATCCTGGTTTAGTCTCCACGCTGCAGATGACATCCTGGTTTAGTCTCCACGCTGCAGATGACATCCTGGTTTAGTCTCCACGCTGCAGATGACATCCTGGTTTAGTCTCCACGCTGCAGATGAAATCCTGGTTTAGTCTCCACGCTGCAGATGACATCCTGGTTTAGTCTCCACGCTGCAGATGAAATCCTGGTTTAGTCTCCACGCTGCAGATGAAATCCTGGTTTAGTCTCCACGCTGCAGATGAAATCCTGGTTTAGTCTCCACACTGCAGATTAAATCCTGGTTTAGTCTCCACGCTGCAGATGAAATCCTGGTTTAGTCTCCACGCTGCAGATGAAATCCTGGTTTAGTCTCCACGCTGCAGATGAAATCCTGGTTTAGTCTCCACGCTGCAGATGAAATCCTGGTTTAGTCTCCACGCTGCAGATGAAATCCTGGTTTAGTCTCCACGCTGCAGATGAAATCCTGGTTTAGTCTCCACGCTGCAGATGAAATCCTGGTTTAGTCTCCACGCTGCAGATGAAATCCTGGTTTAGTCTCCACGCTGCAGATGAAATCCTGGTTTAGTCTCCACGCTGCAGATGAAATCCTGGTTTAGTCTCCACGCTGCAGATGAAATCCTGGTTTAGTCTCCACGCTGCAGATGAAATCCTGGTTTAGTTTCCACGCTGCAGATGAAATCCTGGTTTAGTCTCCACGCTGCAGATGAAATCCTGGTTTAGTCTCCACGCTGCAGATGAAATCCTGGTTTAGTCTCCACGCTGCAGATTAAATCCTGGTTTAGTCTCCACGCTGCAGATGAAATCCTGGTTTAGTCTCCACGCTGCAGATGAAATCCTGGTTTAGTCTCCACGCTGCAGATGAAATCCTGGTTTAGTCTCCACGCTGCAGATGAAATCCTGGTTTAGTCTCCACGCTGCAGATGAAATCCTGGTTTAGTCTCCACGCTGCAGATGAAATCCTGGTTTAGTCTCCACGCTGCAGATGAAATCCTGGTTTAGTCTCCACGCTGCAGATGAAATCCTGGTTTAGTCTCCACGCTGCAGATGAAATCCTGGTTTAGTCTCCACGCTGCAGATGACATC